>NC_050190.1:10379043-10469043 GCF_008315115.2 Sander lucioperca | reverse complement strand
GCCTACTTTGAGAAATCAGCCAATACATAGGCTGCGTGTTTAACCATAATGCCTTCTATTTCTGTGTGATGCCCCATTTTAAACCTTAATATATTCTCAATAGAACATCATCATTACAATATGGCAAACATTATTGTAGATGAAGTCAACTTTCAATTGTCAAATGAAATTGGCGAGCATGACAAAATGCTTAATTCCTACTGTCTGTGATGTCATTTTGTAATTCAGACATAAGTGAGTTCCACTTTAATGTTCCTAATGGCTTGATTCAGCTAGTATAAGGCAAGTTTCAGGCAGTTGCTCTGCTTCACCACCTATACACTCTAACTGTGAGTGTGATGAGATATATCATATTTATACTCATTACACTTACAGTTAGAGTCTAGCACTGTGGGCCAGTTAGCACAGATGTGGTGAAAAGTTTTACCACAAAGTCATCACAGGGAGCCTCTATATTATCCTCAAGGTGCTTGGCATCCTCAAGCACCCCTGTAGAACTGTGCCTGCTTTGAAGCCACCATTTCCAGACATGCATGGATGGCAAAGAGACAATACCTGCACACACTTGCATGCACTCACACATTTTGCAAACTCAAATCCCCCTCTCCACACACACTTTCATATACAGTAACCTCAGGGGAACATCACTCAAACCACTGAAGAGCAACAGGAGGTGATTACTGTGATCCCCCATACTCTCCTTGTACTCCAGTAATGGAGCCGGCCACGGTGATTCCTGTTGAGTTGATGTTTTAAGAGCTTTAATGGACTGGCAAGCCACAGATGAGAGCTAGGTCTCTGCTGCTCTGCTGTATGTACTCATACTCTGTGATATGATGTGGGGCAATAAGATAAACATCTTAAGTGTAGTAGCCTATAGAAATGGGAGGGTTTACATTTTTAGCCATAAAAATGAGAATGCAGATTCTCTATGGATGGCAATGTCAAAGTACACAGAGGGGGAAGGAGCAGCTCTGCCTCTAAGGACCGCTAGCAATGCTTCCAGTCTTGAGTGTTGATCACTGCTTGAGTTTTACACAAACATTGCATTTTAGTGTTTTAAAGGCACCATTATTAAGTTGTCTGAAGCCTACAATCACATTATTGCTGGAGTTAGAGACAGTTTAAGTTTGATTTTACAAGCAATGTTCTAAAAGAGCCACAGCTGGTGATTTAATCTCTTTCGTCCATCTCCATTATACGTAGATAATGCTGCGTGGCTCTCCCAAGGGCTGCATTAGTAGCTCTGATTCCTTTGTATCTCCTTTAACTTCACAATCCACCTCTTATGCACATTTGACGTCTGAAAGTCTAGTCTTTTTCTTTCCCCCTTATTGCTTCCCCATTCCCCTCTGTGCCCCAGCCTCATGTAGCAGATTCAATATTGATGAAAGGGATCGATCAGAAGAGCACCGCCCTCCCCCTTTCTGTTACTTCTGTTATTCTGATACAAGCAATAAATGGCAGAAGTTAAAGATTCCTTCCACTTTCAGATCACCTGAGCAAATAATTCTGACTGTCGAGACTTCATTTTTTTAGTGTTTGAACTATTATTTACTCGCATCCCGGGACACGCTGTTGTTGCAAGGAAATATTCCCACATTAGATTAGGCTTTTTTGTTGTTGTATAGTCCAATACACGTGATCAACGTGAAAACACATATGACACAATACAAGACAAGGGTGAAAACTAGACTAAACAACAAAATAGTACACGAAAAAATAAAAGATGGGGGCATAATGTTTAGCTTAGACTATCTTATTGTGATACGCATAGGCGTGTGTGTGTGTGTGTGTGTGTGTGTGTGTGTGTGTGTGTGTGTGTGTGTGTGTGTGTGTGTGCGTGCGTGCGTGCATGTGGGTCTGTCGGTTTTCTTGTATAAAGACCATCAGAAAGAGAGAGCGAGACACAAGAGAGAGAACTAGGGTTAACTAGACATTAGATTAAGTTGATCAGAAATAACAAAGACTGATTTACAGGTGCAGACATGTATTTATCTTGGAAGATAAATACATGTCTGCACCTGTAAGTAAATATATATATATATATATATATATATATATATAGATATAGATATAGATATAGATAGATATAGATATATATATATAGATATATATATATATATATAGAGAGAGATATAGATATATATCTATATAGAGAGATATAGATATATATCTATATATATATATATATATATATATATATCCTACAGCGATTAATCAGTTTAATGTGTTAAAAATGGATAATGGTTTGGCCTTTAATTTACAGATCTGACCTTTATTTTACACCAAGTTTAGACACAACAGTGGTCAAGAATGCAATAAAGAACAAGATTATTATATATGTGGGTGAAATTATTTTGTAATTATAATATCAAAGGTGATATTAAAAAAAAAAAAGGCGGAAAGAGAATCATGGCAACCTTTTCCTTTGTTTTGATTCCCCTGACACTATGTTCCTTTCATATCGCATCTCCACTGATATTTTGTGTCAAGCCTGTACTGTTATAAATTGGGGTTTAATCTCAATTTGTGGCCTTGAGAGATCTCACCACAGAAGTGATCCTTGACTGTAGCACTTTGAGCATCAGTCATCACATAGGATTATGTGACTGTTGGTCTAATACGGAGAAATATCAATATCGCAGTTTGCACTACATCTGCCTTGCATGGAATTTAACTAGATACAAGATACTCTGATGAATGCCTTTTCCCTCAGAGACTCTAAACTGAGTTACATTTTAATCTTCCCTTGAATCTAAGCACTATGACTTACTGTGTCTAAATTACAGTAAATGAAGTGGTCTGCTCCTACCTCAAACTTGACACAGTGAAACAGATCTGGCAGAGGAGTATTGTGCTATGTGTCCTGTGTTGTTCACTCTGTATAAAAGAAATGTAATTTCTCGCACTGTGACGTTTAAACTAGGGCTGTCAAAATAACGCGTTAATTTCGATCAATTCATCTGAGAAAAAATAACGCGTTAAAAACAATAACGCAGATTAATCCATTCCATATTGACGTTTGACCCGCAGCCGTTGTCCTTTTCCCATCTGGTGGTTGTTTTTGTCGTTCAACAGCAATTTACTAGTGAAATAAGTTATTGTTATTGTTATACATTATTATTAAATCATTTCATTTTGACCATATGGCCTTAGCAATAAACAAGCCGTTCTTTAATGTCACCAACTGTTGTTTAGTACCCTTTTTTTTTCTTTTCTTTTTTTTACTTTCTTAAAAAGTATCGGTTCAGACACCGTTAATTATGTATGCGATTAATTTCGATTAATTAATCAGAGTATGTAATTAATTAGATTAATTTTTTTAATCGATTGACAGCCCTAGTTTAAACACAGTGACGTGGCCTGTAGGGCAGCAACAGTTTGTTCACACAACTTTCAAACCATGGTTGGCAATTACCCACAATTCCACTATAGCTGCTCCCGAGGGACTGAACTCAACCACAGCAGCTTTTTTATCACAGACAAACAATTATTAAATTGAGTATATTGCCATAATGGCAGGCTGGTTGTTTGCTCATACTTGTTAATCTGCCTGCTAACGGTTTGTTTGTGTTCCCTTAATCCTTCGACAACAAGCCGGTGATAATGGTAATCAGCCTTAATTGTGAATTTGATGTGATTCTGAAATTAAGACCGAGCGTAAGCTCAGAAGATCTCACAGTTCGGACCATATCCGAATAAGTCTGATTGTTATTGATTGGCTTGAAGCATTGGCTGATTGTGTTGTGAGATACTTCTGTAACATGGAGACACACAAGCACAAACACACGCACACAACCACACCAAAGACAACGTTGTCAGATGAAATGTTTATCATTCCCTTTCCCGCGAGGACTTGAGAAGTAAAGGGGCTTATATAAATGTTGTCATGCACTCCTATACTTGTTAGCAGTCTTGTAAATAAGATAACAAGGAGATAAGCTCAAAGCAATGCATGCTTTTGTCCTCTTTTTGTCTTCACATAAGTGAATAGTCACGTAGCCAGTCATGGAAAACATGCAGAGGACAGAGGCAGAATAAAAACCTGCATAGCCCTTGCCAAATGTGCACACACACATGCTTAAACACACACACACTTGCACTTTTACCACAGCCTTGGTAGAGGTCTCAGAGACAGGGGGAGTGTGATGATGGATGTGTTGTATCTACTTCCTCTAGACAGCCGGTCTGCAGTGTGGACAGAGGGACAGGGAAGTCCATAGGTCAACACACACTTTAGCCCCTTTTTTTAACGTGTGTGTGTGTGTGTGTGTGTGTGTGTGTACGCACATCCTGGCTGCTGTCCTGTCTCTTTCTCTGGTCATGGTTCCTCTGGTGGAGCATTCTCCCTTCCCATCTGCCCCAGCACCGCCTTTTTTTGTCCCTCGGCTTGCCGTACTGACAGGCGGAGTTGCCACGGTGATGGATGACTGTGCACTCAGTTTCAGTGTCAGAGTCCTGCACCTCTGCTACCTGCCGTGTGGGTCCCTGTCAAAGACTTCCTGTCAGGTCAGCTATACTCTGTCTCTTCTCTCCTCCTCCCCCTCTTTTTATCCAGCTCTTCATCTTCATCTTCCAGCTCTCCCATCTCTGCTTTAAATAGCTCACTACTGGGACCTATTTCAAAAGTTGGAGTAGACTGTAAAATTTGCCAGAAATAGGTTGTCAACCTGATACCTTTTTAAATAGCCACAGAACAAAGAGATTGATTGAAGAGACACATAAATGGTCTCTCACGTCATTCAAAGCAATTCTCTTTTTAATCAGTTAGATTGGTAGTAGTGTATTAAGAGTTTAGACATTAGACATTTTCCTTAATGAGCTGCATGATGTGAAGTCACCGCTCCCTTTTCTGCCGATACGTAGTGCATGATGTGTGTAATGGCACGAGTGCATTTGCATGTGTGGTCGTATGTGCATTATACAGCTTCCTGAAGAGTGGCCCCGATTTTACGCCATGCATTCTAAATACTGGCCCTTTGAAAATGAGGTCCATACGCAAAGCACTCATGAGCTTTGTCTGTGAATGTAATTAGCCAATTAGTCTCTATTTCTTTATTAGAAACCAGCAGCAGCCATGCGTCTCTGCTACCAGGGACTAGTTAGTGTGTTCTAATGAGCCTTTAGCTTCCAACCAGAAGCCCTGTCAAGCATTATTAATAAAGAGGCTATTTGTACAGGCCTTCCAGTTTAAACACTGTTAATTCCAGAGAGCCATGCTTATTAAGATTTATCAGCAAGATTCATGAACAAGGTTGCACTGTAAAACCAGATTAAAAGGTGAAAACTCATTCTTGCATCGAGTTAACTCATTACAGTTTTTATTATTCAAAATTCAACATGTTTGTGTATTTGTTGTTTTATCCTTGACTGTCCAGTACCACTATCACCAGAAATATCACGAGCAGAGATATGTTTTCGGCAACATCTTCTATAAATGTCCTCAGGCTGTTTAACAATTACTTTCATATTATACCCACATTTTCTCAAACCTTTGTATTACACTGTTAAACTGTCACTAGGAACAAGGAAGAGCATATACATGTGGAATTACTAAGCCTATTCTTTATGTGGAAAAGAGGAGAATATATTTAGGATTCAATTCTACTTGCTGGAGTATTGCACTGTAATCATAACAGACTTGATGTGCTAATAACAAAAGCAATTTGTGACAGGTTAGTTTTAGAGTAATTGGTGTATGATTTCTTGAGCTTGAATTGATCAAAAGAGACAGTGGATGAATAAAGACATAGAAACCGCCGTCACCACGCTTAAAGGAAATTGCACAGCATTGGATGTTTACATGTATCAGTAAGCCAGCTAATATCAGCATATCTCTAAATAAAATATTTATCACATACTCGTGAGCTCATTTAAGTGATTACAAACAGAATAAACACACCAGTCTGAAGAGAGAATAACTCGGCATCCCTAATGAAATGACAATAATAGTGTTACTCAATATAATGGATCTTAATTAATTAAGGGATTTTATATTTTAAGATCAATGAAGGGGCTCAAGTGAAATATTTTGCAGTACATGGAATTGCTTGTTTAAAATGTTTCAAACTAAATTATGAGAGAATCTCTACCAGCTCAAAACAATTCAGATATGATGGATTGATTGACAGATTGACAAATTAAGTGCCAGTAGTTTATACGCTTCACACTGATATAGGATTCTTGGTGTTTACAGTATAGCTTCCTGTCATCACTGGCAGCACTGAGCGCAATGCAACTTCTGTTAAGTAATTAAGACATTTTGAAAATGTCTTTATGTACTGTCCCTTTGCACCAAAAAAAGAATTACAATATCTGCAGCTTGTGATCCCCTTGCGCCTACGTTTGAGCAAATTTCTATTTTAGGTTCATAAAGTATCGAGCAGTTTGAAGAACTGCCAGAGCTGGATGAAAATTAGAGACTTTTCTTTTACATCAGCTGGACAAACTCTATGTATATGGCGGCACTAATTAGATCAGTTCTCCACCCACACAGCACAGGGATCAGCTGGTCATCTTACGGTTAACAGTCATTATGACTCCTCATAATTTGTTGGTATCTGTGTTTTATTATAAAAATACAAAACATGCTAATGCAATATTTATTCATCCAAAACACAGAGTCACAGTGGAGAGTCATTTGTTAAGCTATTACACAGTCCAGTCACAACCTTGCCACAACATTGCTCAAGAGACCAGGTGACAGTCACCACTAGAATTTATATGTGATTTATAATTTATATAACATCATTGAATTATTTCGGTGGTGTAAGGCTTTATACTGTATGTAGAAACATTAAATAATGCAGTATATGCGTAGCTTTCAGCCCCTTTAACAAATCCCTACATTGGATCCAGTTTGCTATTGTCTTTTTTTTAATACACTAGGATGTAGTCAAATTCCAAACTTATTCTACCAAGGGTTGGATGATATGACGATATATAGCGGATGATAGATAGATCCGAGATTTGTTATTCTCTTTTATATTGTGGTTGCTACTGTGTCTCTTAAATATCTCTGATTGTGTTAGGCCCTTGTGGGCAATGTTGCAAATCAATGAGCAGGGCTGCTTAATGGCAATATTGGATTTTTATGAAAATAAATCATAAATTATTATACAATACCTTGATTTTATCATGTATTTCATTTGCTGGATTAGCCAAAATCAGATATGCATGTCTGGTTATTATATCCATAAACAGTTTCTTAATTGATTTCCCAAAAATGTACTATATCATAACATATACTAATATTGCAATATATTATTAATAACATTGACCTTGATAGAGGATCACTCAACCTTCTACCTCTGTAAATGTTTTTTACTTTATTTGCTTGATAGTTTTAAATATTCCAGTGGGGTAATTGTTAAAGAAGAAGCTGCCAGAGGTTGGGTGCAGAGCTTTCAGTATAGGTAAATCTTACACGCCCATCCTATTGGATGTGAGACTACTTGAGTGGTGCCTGCATCACAGCACGAGTCTTCCAACTGTCTGGGACTCTTTACAGTCTGAAATGTGACTGTTGCCTCTCATTTTCTCTCTCCCTCTCTCCCCACAACCTCTTTCTACAACACAGGGATGAGTGATGCTGGCTCTACCTTGTCTTTGACTGGCAGAATAAACACTGTATACCACAACAGCAATGCTGCGAGACAAACTACAAGCAACACAGGTAGACAGACGCATCACTACTGTGATGGTACACGGCATGAGAGATAAAACTGTGACGGTGTTAGTGGAGATGTGTGTGTGTGTGTGTGTGTGTGTGTGTGTGTGTGTGTGTGTGTGTGTGTGTGTGTGTGTGTGTGTGTGTGTGTGTACACACACGCGCGCAGTGATGATAACAGAGTTAGGAGGCAGATATACAAGCATGATAGTGTGAGAGAAGATTCATATGAATATGACAGTACAGGAGGAGCTCTGGGTGGGGATACTTTGAATGATGATAGTTGGTAGAGGCAGTGACAGTAGGACTGAAGGGTTGACTTTGAATATAATCATAACTAGGGTTTGTGTTTTACTTTGCTACTGTTCTGAGTGTATTATTAGTCAGGGAAGATGGCATAGCGAAATAGATCTTTAGAGCACAGGTAGGTATGCTATTAGCACACCCAGCCACTCAGGAAAACAAAACTAGTATTAAGGAAACCTTTTAAGTCCCACCTTGCTTGTTGCTGCCTGTAATTAACACAAGAAAGAGGGATCGAGACCAAAAGGTAAAGCAGGAAATGGGTAAACTGAGGCAGAGGGGGTGGCGAGGAACCAGCAGCGAAAGATGGAGATGAAACAATGAAGGCAAAGCAAGGCACAAGCAGAAAAAAATTTGCAGGGAAACAGTAAAGCATGCCAGAAAACGCAGCATGGATAGAAAGACTAAAAGAAACAAACAAAAAAGTTGGGAAAGAAAGGGAAGCAGTGAGAGGCAGAGCAAACCAAGAGAGATAAAGAAAGATTGACAGACCAAAAGGGAGACCACAGAAATGTACATACCGCTGATATTGCCATTCTGTGCAGTAACCTAGTTACAATGTGCTGATTATGAGAGCATCATTTGAGACTGACAACCTTGTTCCTATAGTACAGCATGCCAAACACAGTCTCAGCCCCCATCTTTCTCTCTCTGCGTTCTCCCCCTGAGCTCACACAATAGCCGTCTGATGAAGACTGAATGATTGCAGGGGGAACGAAGTGAAACGTGAAAGAACAACAGAAAACACACACAAATGGAGAGGCTGGTGATGAGGGGAGTGCACAAAAAAATCAGATGGAGAAAGAGGGGAGAGGAAAGGATGTGTGGAGAACACAGGCTCAATGCAGCTGCAAATAAGGTAGCGATTTTGTGCCAGGGAATATGTTAATTCCTCCTTTGTGTGAGCAGTTGATTGGCCATTGCACTGCGCACCAGGCAGTGCAGTAAGGGAAGAGGAAACGAGAGCTTAGACGTCTCTGCCTGGCACGGCGTCCATCACAGGCCTCATTTAGCTACACCATCACAGTTAGCAGCATTGGAACTTTTGTCAGATGTCTCTCCGTGCGTCGGCTAAACATCCAAGGAAAGCGATGAGAGCGAGATGTTAGCTCTATTAGCAAGCTCCAGAGACTGATACAAAGGTACTCATTAACAGTCACATATGACCTTTATATACGAGCTGAGCCACAATCCGCTAAAGACCGGTTGTAATTCTGGACCTGAGGGATTGTGGGAATATTAGAGTTAAGACGGTATGAGAGGAAAATGAAGCTACTGTATCGTTTTTCACTGCAGGTAGTTTTGGTGAGACTGAACCAAGAGATATATGTTGCATTTTACAGATACATTTACAATCGGAAAGCCTCAGAAGGTATTTTTTTATCTCCATATTAAGAACAAATTTAACAGGTTTGGCAGGACATGCTTGATGCCTGTTAAAACATAATTTCTATGAATAATTGCTTCCTTTACTGCTGTCATATTCCAAATTAATCACATGTATTACATCACATCATCATGGAGTCACATCTAACATAAGCACAATTAGGCTTGTGTGCTCTATGATTCATGCCCCATAATGTTGCTGAGACATGTTGTCATTTGGCGTATTGCCTCCACATATAATAAGACTCTTTGGAGAGAGAGAGAAAGCACGACAAGGCAGTGTCAGGCTGTCAGCTGAGTGTGGCAGGTGATTAGCTCTCCTTGTGTAATTTGCACACCTTACCCAATCATACTGCACAGCATGCACTTGAACAGTAAAATGTGAGTTTCTATCGCTAATGCTGAGCAAGCAGTCCTGGCTAATGTAGTTCTTTATTCTGTGGCCATGAAGTTTCCTCATATTTTCCTTATCTCCCCTTAATCTCATCTCTATAATTGCATTTAGAATACAAGAAACATTTGTTGTAATCTATAATTAATCACTGACAAAGGAATAACAAGAAAAAGCACAATATAGAGTTGTAAATTAAGATAATTGGCTAAGGCTTGATCCCGCTGCAATATGGGAGTTAATTATCAGGGGCCCGTTTCAGGAAGGAGGTTTAACAAACTCTGAGTCTAACCCTGAACTCTGAGTTGATTTACCCTGAGATGGGGGTCTCGCCCTGGGTGTAATTCAATGTAGAACCGCCACTGGTCGGCGGAAATACTCATGCGCACTTACAGCGAGTTTGAACATGTATTTCATTAAAAGAAAAACACACAGTGGCTGCTGCAAAAGAGAGAGAGGTTGCGTGGGAGAAAATTGCTGCTAGAGTAAATGCGTAAGTTCCAATATAGTGTATCATATTTAATCATAAGTATAATATTACTGGTTAAATGGTATTGAACCTATAATCTATTTCATTTAGGCGGTTGAAAAAGTAGCTAGTCCTATTCTGAGGCTGCAGCACCATCACTAACAGAATTATAATTCATAATCTTTTATTTCAAAGGGTTACGCATGGATGTATTAAGGGTTTACATCATTCACCTGCAATACTGTGGAACTCCTTTTTAATGGCTCTTACTAGCGAGTCACAGTCTTCTGACGGTGCTTTGCTATACAGTGGCTTTACTAATATGCTCCGCATCACCAATGTTGTAAAGAAAACTGCCATTTGCAAAAAAAACGTAATGCGACACAAATAATCTGCTGGGATGTAGAGCATGTCCACGATGGGTGACATTAGTGATATGAGGACGGATAAGGTTATGGAGGCTACAGAACTGATAGACTGGGAAGAAAAACGATACCGCTCAAATACGTAGTTAACTGGAAATGAAAATACATCTATAGTCGGGGCCTCAATATCATCTCCCGACGTATGTTTAACTCCCTGCGAAGTAATACAGTTTCTTCATCAACAGGATCGTCGACAAAAGGAAATGCCATGTTTTGAGAAAAAACACGTTTTATTCATGCAGATAACAAACTGCGCCTGATACAGACTGAATGGATGAATGAGGAAATGAAAGAGCGCTGTCAGAGGGAGGAGACTGAGAGAAACTCGAGGTTAATTGAAGAAAACCTGCTCCCGACCAGGTTAGGTTCACAGGCTCAGTTACCATAGTAACTGACTCTGAGGTTAAGTTACCTCTCTTTCTGAAACGGGCTGGAGTTACCCCTCTCTCTCAGGTTTGATTAACCTCCCTTTCTGAAACAGAAAACCCAGAGTTTCCCTCATCTCAGGGTTAACAAACTCAGAGTTTTCACTAAACCTGCTTTCTGAAACGGATGTGCTTTGCTTGAATGAATACATACATTCACGTCTGTTTCACCTCAACGTTACCCTACATACATAACTTATTGTGATTATTATTTTGCTTTGTCCAGGAATTTAGTTGAAAGGGTTTTAATTAATTTCCTCACCCCATTTATATCCGACTAAATATTAGAAACACCTGTGCTCAGTTTAACTCAATACAATTCAACAGCACCACATTATGTTGAATTACCACCTCCCAAAAATAGTTTTAACAAAAACAAAACGCAACAACTGAGCTCATAAAAAAGATGACTTTTCAGAGATGCGTGGTTCTCACAGGACAGCGTCGATGCTACAAACATATGATGATCTGATAGAACACGGTGCATTGCTATAAATGAAACTGCTCATCCGTATGTAAAGTTGTTAAAACTTGCACACCTTAATCATCTACAGCAGTAAAATGAAAAATACACATTATTGCACCAGTAATATTAATCCAAAAACAGCAAGTATAACACTGACAGGGAACATTTTTCTGCAGAATGAGTACTTTTAATGCTAATGTTGCTTTTAATGCAATAATGCGTTATCTCTAATTAGGACAATTTACTTTTTTAACTTTTGATACTGTGGGTCCATTTTCCTGATAATACATACTTTTAGTGAAGTAAAATTTGAATGCAGGATATTTTTTTACATTTTGGTACTGCTACTTTTAAGCGTACAATAAAGGAGCTGATCAATTCTTTGACTACTGAAAATTGCACAATGCTGTGTTACTATAGGTTTTTATGGTAGTCTTGTGAATTAAATAAACATTACATGTCATTTAGCTGATGCTTTTATCCAAAGCGACTTACAATTGCTATATATCAGAGGTTGCACGCCTCTGGAGCAACTAGGGGTTAAGTGTCTTGCTCTGGGACACATTGGTTGATGTATCGCAGTGGGAATCAAACCCCGATCTCCCACACCAAAGGCATGTGTTATATCCACTGCACCATCACCACCACCATGTCATAAATCATGACACAATAAACCATGTCAAACTAAGAAGAAAACAAGCTTATAAGGTTAATGTCTCAGAGCCACAACAATGTCTGTGGGTAAAAACCATGAAGAGAGGTGCCACGAGTTACAACCGAATTGGGAAAAACTGCTTTTTCTTATTTAGCACCTTGGGGGTGGAATAATCTACAAAAAGAGCTAAAGTTAGAAACCCTTATGTCCATAAATGAATTTAAAACTACTGTAAAGAGTGTTGTGATGGAGACATGTTCTTGTTTTTCTTAAGAGTCTCATTGTGTTTTTATATTTTTATTTTTAACATTTTGTACTTCTTTTATCGTGAAAATGTAATTTGGTGTTTGTTATGTATGCATTTGTGTGATTTGGCTGCTACCTTGGCCAGGTCTCTCTTGTAAAAGAGATTCTGAATCTCAATGGGACCTCCTGGTTAAATAAAGGTATAAAAAAAAAAGAGTGTGCTGGTTGGTCAGAGGGGATTCAAATCTTTGTATAAAAGCACAACACTGTGACATACTTTCTACATAACCCTATGCTTTTTTCTCTTTCTGTGTCTCTCCCTTTGTCTTTGAGTGATGATGTCAGAAACAGTCGGGTGGAGCGACAGGTTCCACCACCATCTGGTCTCCAGAAGAGGGAGGCACAGCAGTGCTCTCACGATACACACCCACTCACCAACCCACAGGACACGGACACACACACACACACACACACACACACACACACACACACACACACACACACACACACACACACACACACACACACACACACACACACACACGCACGCTGGCACCAATAGAAGCATTCACAAGCACACATCGAGGGACATGCAGACTTTACCACCCACACTTTCTGCGCCATGCAGTCCATCTGCTCACTGTACCTCTTTCTATGGATTTAGATGGCAGAGTCCAATTTGTGGTACGACTTACCAGCTTGCCACACATTACAGTCCCAATACATACAGGTGTCTGAGGTACACACCACTAGAGCCTGACCAATACACTGGCACAGCCAAAATAATCGGCTGATTTTAGCTTCTCACATATAATGCTATCATATCAGCAAATAAATAAGACATACCACCACATGATCGACAGATAATTAATCTGCAACTATTTTGATGATTATTTAAGTAAGTTTTACTAGCAAAAATGTCAAACATTCATTGGTTCCAGATTCTCAAATATGTGGATTTACTGCTTTTTTCCCTTCTTATGTGTGAATATCTTTGAGTTTTGAACTGTAAGTTCATTTTTTTAGCAATTTGAGGACTTTAGCTTGGGGTTTAGTATTTGTTAGACATTTTTCACTTTCAGATTCTGTAGACCAAATGATTAATCGATTAATCACAATAATAGTCGTCAGATTAGTAAAACAAATCATGAATTGCGGCACTACTGAGAAACCTCACCATTTTCATGGATTACTCACAGTAATCAACAGAGCGCTGGCAAGTTTATTCTTTATCTATAAAATATCGTGCTTTGTCACAATTCTTTAATGACAAATTTAAAGGATCCCTTTACAAAATGTCTTTTTATACTGTATATCCATGAAAGTATTGATTTGATTAGATTTTTCTGGGTTTATAAGACACCAAAATGTAAGTTGCAGTGTTCAAACATTTCATTACATTTCATAAAATTATGTTATTTTAGGTTATTTTAGTATCAGTCTCAAATGTCTAGTCAGCTGGGCTCTACAAATCACCAGAAACAGACAAAAAAACATGTTCACTGGAAGACGTTAAATATAGATATTCACCAAAAACAGGCAGGCAATGCTTGAGGTAATCAAAATGCCCCCAGGCATGTTAGAATAAAATATAATACTTCCACTCTTAACAGGACCTGAGGCATAGAACATAACATCTACAGTACACATGTGTAAACATCACTGAGAAATAATATACCAATAAAGAAATGTTGAATGAAGGATTGTCACTTGCACGAACGTGCAAGTGTGTGTGCGCACGGATGCATAAAATAAATTCCCAGAGCAATTTAATTGTAACACTCAAACCAATAGTGAAGCTGAATGCCAATTGAGAGCAGACTACAGAGTAGAGCAGCCCACAGTACAGAGCTCTGAGCGCTCAGGTTGCTTGCTGCAGCTTAAAACCTCACTGATGGCTGTTTCACCCTCTGACTCACTAAATTAACTCCAAATCCATTTACCAGCGTTGCAGCTTTAAGCCCTTCAGTTTGGTCTTGGTCTTCAGCGGTTTCTTCTAATTGTGTTTCTAGTAATTACCACAAGGCTAATGCATTGTAAGGGCCTTCTAAATCAGGGGTAAAGATTTTGTTTCAGACTACAAGTGCACATAGTGATCGTATATGCAACGGGATGTAAGAGAAGCTTTGGGATGTTTGTGGAAAAACAACACAGATCCATTGCAGACCTTTGTGACAAGCAGCTCACATCCCAAAGAGAGGAGGATTGTCAGTCACATGGCCTTGAACCCCCTCCCCCACTTTTCCTTAATCCTTGACTTTGATTCAGAGTGCCAAGCAGAGGTAACCTGGCTGACACGCTGCACAGGGGCCTTTGATCTGCGCTGGCAAATTTGACAACAATGAGTGGGCTGATGCTGTTTGGATACTTGAAGCCGAACAAATTAGCTAGTAACGTTGTGTTACCCTTTTCTTGACACCACTAAAAATACAGAAATAAATCTGAAGACTTTGTAAAATTGTGATGGGACTGTGTGTATTTTTCCTCCAGGCCTTTCATCATCTCAGTACTTTGTTGTGTTGGTCAGGATAGAGTAAATAAGAGCTTGCCAGAGAGAGAGAGAGAGAGTAAACACACCACTCCCTTACCCTCATGAAGTTGCCCGAGACCTTCTTTCTCTCTGAAGACTCCTTTAATTAGGTTTTAATTGCCTTATTAGCTTTGGCTATCGATGGAGGAGGAAAGGCAGAGAGAGAAAAAGGTCAGGCAAGGAGGAGAGCTGGAAACGAGGAAAGATAACAGGGCAAATAAACAAGGATGGGTAAAAGGTGCTGGCAATGGACTAGAGGACACGGAGAAGCATCCACCCACACATGCTAACACACAGACATGCATGCAGGAAAGTCATGCACACACATATATATGTGCAAGGAGCGGGTTGCTGTAGGTGAAAGTGAGGCCATCTCCTGTGGGAAAGAGTTGTCAGGCGATATAAAACAAAAAGATAAGATGGAGGGCAGATACATGAGCACTCCTTTAAGAACAGGCTCTGTGGTGCGCCCAGGCAATTGACCCCTCACCCTGACCTTAGTACGATGAGGGAGATGGACGAGGTAGAAGAGCTCAGAGGGAGGTGAGGAGGGGCAACAAGAAATGATGAATGAGAGGGATGTGGAAGAGAAGGTGATGAGCAGGTGCAGGGCGAGTTGCAGAAGCAGGACAAAAAGAAAAGGGTAAAGAAGAAGGGTATGGGTCTTTAAAGTATCTTTCAGTGCTGGGTCATTGAAATAAAAAAAATGGAAATCAAATGAAATTAGCATATGATATAAATGATTAATACTAGATACATGTTTGGCTTGTTACTAATGATTCATGATGTAAACATTTAAAAACTATATAATTTGGAAGCATATTTTGCAAGTTTAGGATTTGCAATTAGTCACTTAACTTTGCTGAGGTGCTCTGTGTCTTCAATACATGCGGCTCACACCTGCCTTTTGAAAATTCAGAGACTGGACCTGGGTTGCCAGCTAATTTATTTCCAATTTGTAATTTGTTTGACAGTGATTTTGCTAACATCATAGCTGGCGTTTGTTATTTTTATTAGCCTGTGGCTAGTAATATGGGTATCTTTAACTGTGTTAACTTTAACTGAAACAAATCTTTAACAAAAAAAATCTTCAAAGATGTGAAACTTAGTGGAGACGAAGCCCAGCGCGCAACACACCACAGAAATAAAACTAACATCTGTTATACAGGCTCAACAAGAAAAACGGCTGACATTTTTTATCACTGCTGTAGGCTTTACCCATCCATCTGTTGCTATATCCAACTCTACCTAGTGAAGTGATACTATAAAAGGATGCCAGTGGGAGTGAAGCTTTCATATAGGAGTATCTGCAGAGGCAATACAGCAAGTTACCTTTCCACTATCACCTCTTCATCTGCCACCCACTGCACACTCACAGACGCACACAGTGCCAACTTTATAGCTATAACCTGAGAACCGTTGATTGGTCAGTGTTGATTTGCATGTTTTTTCACTGTAAGCATGCTCAGGTGTGCACACCAATGCAATTGCACACCTGAGCACTGTAACCGTGCACTGACTGGCGTGAGTTTGTCTATGTGAGTGCGTGGGTGATACAATCCATCAGGGAAGCTGAGGAGTGTTTCTTCCTTTCTTGCATGTCGTTCCCCAGCCTCATTAGAACCCATTCAGTCAATCAAGCATGAATTCCTAACACAATAACATGCAAAGTGCTTTGTCTGGGTGTAATTGGCCTTGCCAGAGCTGTTTTTCTCAAATGGTTAGCTTCACTCGCCTCTCTCAGACTGCAGCCAGGAGCCTTGTCTAAGAAATGCAGCTGGCTAGAGGAGGATGGAGAGGTGAAATGAGGAAAAGAAAAAGGGATCAAGATAAAGAAGTAAGGGTTTAAAAGAACAAGATGGAGGGGCAAGTATTGGCCTCCTCCCTGGGTTCATTTTATAAAAATATAGTGTTTGTTTTGCAATTTTACTGTGTGTGTGTGTGTGTGTGTGTGTGTGTGTGCGTGCATGTTCACACATGCATCAATACTGTGTGCGGTCGTCCAGAACGCCTGTCTGTCACAATCACACATGTTCTTCATTACCATGACAAACCAGTTGACATCCCATTTCCCCCTTATGCACACACACACACACACACACACACACACACACACATAAACACACCACACATGCAAGTAGCTGCACACATGCACACACACAGGAAGGCATAATGAGAGATGGATAACACATGGGCACAGAAACGTGGCCCAGTCTGTATCCCCGTAGGAGAGAGACTGTTTATTCGCTATGATGGGTGACACGGCTGACTGACACTTTCCTCCATACCAACCCAACAGCCAATCTACTGAAATTGTGTGGTGGCATTGTTGATTAAGCAGACATTCACTGTACGGTGTGTGCGTTGTGACAGTGTAATGGTTTTCTGGGGCAGGAAAATGCAGTCTGTGTATGTGTTAACATATGGATGCTTGTATGTACTGTATGTGTGTTACATGTGCATTTCAAGGACATGTGACTGTAAGAATCAAATGAGTACATTTTACTGTGAACCAGAGCTTTGCAGGAAGCTAGGCCACAGCACCTCAAATTGCTGAGATAATCATCAGCAGTCAAGTACTGCCATCTAGTGACATTAAAAATAACTTTTTCTAACAGAAATACGGTCTAAAATGATCAACTGCTTTAAGTATGGAGTCACATTTAATGTTAAACTGAGCTTGAGGTGTAGATTCAGCTAAAAGCTGAACTTGCAATAATCTTTAATTACTGAGGCAGTTTTAAATGGACAAAGCACGATCACTGTTTCCTTAAAAAAAATCACAAATGTATCATTCTGCCATTCTTCCTGTGTATCTTCCTCACTTTTCCCTGCATCTCTCAGCCTCCCTCAGATCAGTAGCTTTGTTTGTTCCAGCAACACCTCCCAGTGTTTTCACTTGTCCCTCCCTGCAGGATGCGAATTGGACGTCCTATCCTGTGCAGTGGTTATGCTGTGCATCAAAAAAGCCAAATTAAATTGCCTAATTGGTTTCCTTGGGAAGGGTAAAACAGATTTGAATTGATTATCAGTAATGGCCTTTTGTGGAGCCACATTGGCTTCTGTTGTTTGAGGAGGATTTAGCAAAACCAATTAATTTGCCTCACCTCTTACGCGCCCTCCCTCTGTTTCCCTTTGTCTCTGTCTGGGAGCTTTTTCATCTTTGCTTTTTCCACTTTCTAATGCCGTCCTTCATACTCCCAAAAATAAAAGGGATGACGATATCATCACTGGATAGCAATCAAATCCTAATTGGCTGAATACTGTCACATTCCGTTGCTGATAAAATGTTTTTTCCCAGGTCTACTGTTACAAGACTGGCCTGACAAAAGATAATTTAAATCTCTCTTTCAATTATGTTGCCTGTTTGCTTCCACTCTTGCTGCTGCCGCTTGCTTCAGCCAAGGGAGGAAAAAGTAAGATGTCAAGGTCACATTTTGTCACACAAGCTGATTAAATCCCCTAATATGCCCCCCCCCCCCCCATATCCCTGCTTCAGTGTTTCTCCACCTCCCATTAAAAATATTATCACGACCAGACCTAATGTGACATTTAGAATGGGAAAATTACAATCACTTAATGTGATTTCATTAATTGCATTGGGGCAACTATTGTGTATTATTAAAACAGATGTCATCTACCTCAGGGGAAAAGGAGAACACACACTTTTATAAGCAAAGTCATCTTTTTTTCAGCAAATTATAAAATATTTAAAGCCAGATCGAGAAGTCAGCATCATCTGTTACTGTCTTGTGAATCAAAGTCAGATTGGTGTACTGAACTGTTTCAGCTTCATTGCGTGCAGTAAAATTAAATGCAGTTAGGCTGAATAGCCCTTGACAAATTAACAAAATAATTTCAAGCATTGTAAATGTATTTATAGCCGACTTCATGGATTACAGATGAGTGAAGTACCCTTCCACTGCCTAAGGTTAAATAGAGATGTAACAATAATGGCTTAAGTACTGCTGTTTAGTTGGATTACACGCAAAACCCTTAAGCATGGCAAATTACTGTTGAAAGAAGGATTTCATCATGGTATTACTTTACACACATATGGCGTGCAACTCTGCTTAATAGAAATGTATTAACACATACACATGTACAGTATTAACCAGAGTTGAGTACCAACTTGACCTTAATTGGTGAAGTTAATTGGTGTTATCTAAAAGGTCAATAGGATGTTATGCACCTGAGCAGCGATTGCATCTGGAAGGTGTGAGTGAGGGCAGAGCAGTGGGGGGAAAAGAAAGATGCAAAACAAAGTTATATTGCCATGTAATATTTTATCTAACAAATATAAAAACAGGGAGGCAAGATTAGTAAAATCATCACGTTTAACAAAACCTTTAATTTAATGCACAAGTTAGGGACCGGGAGGTGAGGATGCAGGTTTTAGATTTTGAAAAAAGTTATTAGTCAAAAGATGAGAAAAGACAAAGTAAGAATTGAATATTAGCTAAAACAGGCCCTAAAAGAGTCAACAAAACAGAACTGAATGCAAAATGCAGTAAACTGAACTTCAACAAAACTAAACTGACACAGAGAGGAACATAGGCTAACAGTATATGTTGATTGGCCAAACCATGACGACACACAAAGAGGTGGCCAAAACACAGTAACTGAAATAACTTCAAATAAACACTCAACACAAAGTCAATGTTAACTATGAATAAAACAACAAAAACATGCACAATTAACTTCAAAATATACTAATATATATAACCCTAACTGGACATAAACCAGTTAGAAAAAAGGTCAAAATATAGTTGGTTGGGCTTGATATTAGTCTGTCATCACAAGACAGACTAAGAAATTGTGGTTGTATTTAGTTATCTGTCTCTTATTTTATGAACATGTTGTGTTCTTGGTTATGAGTTATTCCCACACTTTGGAATCACATATGATAAATCATTTTAGTATTCCATCAGTGGTTTCAAAAGATGAGGATAAAAAATGTATTTCTGCCATTTCTCCTTTTCTGCAGTGTCATAATCACGGTTTATATGGAAACCTATTATTAAGGATTGGGTGGCTCAAGTGTCACGATGGGAAGATGTGACAGGAGGAGAGGCTGATCTTGAAAGCAAAAGACTGTCTGTAAAATATATTGAAGGTAATAGAGGTCAAAATACATCTAGCTATGATATTTCTCTAAAATCCATAATGGCTTTTTTTTTAACCACATCAAAAAAAGAGATTTAAACCACAAAAGAGGATAATTTCTGAATCTCTTTAGCTCTGTCATCATGTTTCTCTATATGTTCACATTTACTGCCCAGATCTCCTTTCACTTTTACCTCTTCCTTTTCTGTGGCTGCATCCCCACCTGAATCAAGATAATACCTTTTACAAACCGCAGAATGCTATAAAAAAAAAAGTAAAATTGTATCCATGATCATAATGCAACAAAATGCTATCCAATCGAACAAGAAGTACAATGACTCCAGAAAACAAAATAAAAAAACAAAGAGGAGATATTCCTTTTACTAAAATCAATTTTCCACTTCTGAAACCCCCTGCCGTCAGGATTTTATCTTTGGCCTGAGGTTTGCAAGCAGCCAGTATCAGAGGCAGCATCTGAGTCTGAACATCAGACCTTTTGAACAACAAACACCGTTGTTCTCAGTGAATCATTTATTTCTGTCAAAACTAGTATAAACAATGAATCCAGAAATGACATAAAGCCCCAAGATATGAGGATAAAATCTGGTTTCAGAAATATGTTTTTTTATAAACGTTCAACTTGTCTACTAGTAAAAGTCTCAGTCAACTTGATGTGCACACATCTGAAAAACTATGACCAAAGCAAGTATATTTTTATGTAAAAATAGCCTTTTATGTATTTTGCATGGAGCACAATGCGTTGTTAAACACATCAGCTTTGACTAAGGGGCAACTGTAGCTACTGCATGTACACTGGGAATCAGTTATTTATACATTTACAGTTAGATGTGAGCACATATATATTTATCATCTCTCATCTTTTAGAAATAAAAATGCACAGTTCGGAACGTGATTAAGTGAAGAGGTTTAAATAATTTCCTGTCACAGTGTATGCAGTTTTTTTACTTTGAATAACTTTGTTGTGAAAAGCAATAAATTACTAGAATCAGATGCAAGACTCATGTAGCAACAAGCCACAGCAGAGGTTTCATACTTGGCATCAGGACCCATTGTGGGTTGCTTGATATGCAGATGGAGTTTCAGGAGATTGTTTAACTGATACACTGTTTGCTTGATACGTTTTAGCAAAATTATACAAATAAATTAAATTAATTTTCTAGACTTTATGTTGGCCTAACAAATAATTTATAACTCTATGTAAATCATTGGTAGATCCCTACATGCCCTTGGAAATAGAATAAAGTCTGCCATAGTCAAATGACAAATTAGCAACTGTAAAACCTGAGCTAATGGATTGAAAAGTGATGTCTTCCTACAGCTGGCCAAAATCTAGATAGAAGCTCCTTGAGGCTGTATTAGGCTAAACGCTAATGTCAGCCAGTTGACCTGTTCACAATGACAATGTTAACACACTGATGTTTAGCAGGTTGTTACCATGTTTACCATCTTAGTTAAGCGTATTAGCATGCTAACATTTGTTAATTAATTACTAAACACAAAGTAAAGTTGAGGCTGAAACCAAAGTACAAATTCAAAAGCGACCTAATGATGACTATAGATTTTAGGCAATAATCAAGGTTTTTACAAGTTGTCTTGCTGGGGAAATGAATATCTGCCCCATGTTTTTTGGCAAACCAGTGATAATAAGTCAATAAATAAATGCCAACCCTGTTAGTTGACCTTTGACTTTGTCATGAAAATAAATCATTTCCAAGCATCAGGTAATGTTGACCAAATAACCACGGTAGCACTACAGGAAAAGTCAGGGGATGGTTAAAGTAATTTAGTGGGGCAGCATAGCTAACCTATTGTTCATTTTGTGACAAAAGCACCAACATTGGTACATATGTACAGTTGTGTTCAGAATAATTTTTTAAACAGTGTGTTTAAAAAAGTGAATAATGCTCAAAATCCTTAGAATAGCTTTTAATTCCATAATATCAATACATTGGAAACACTGCACATTCAATTCCAAATCAAAACATGACCAAAATTGATCAAGTTTGTGTTATACCTTTACAGAAAGTGAAGAAAAAGGAATATTAGGCTGTTCAAAAAAATAGCAGTATTTGCATTTTTCTTTACAAACTCAAACATTTACTGTATAGACTGAAAAATGTCTCAGGGGTTTGCTTTACTTTGAATCACTGCACTAATATTTAGTTGCATAACCATTATTTATGAGAACTGCTTCACATCTGTATTGCATGGAGTCAACCAATTTCTGGCACCTGTGAACAGGTATTCCAGCCCAGGATGATTGAACTACATTCCACAATTCCTCTGCATTACTGGGTTTTGCCTCAGAAACAGCATTTTTGATGTCACCCCACAAGTTTTCTATGGGATTGAGGTCTGGGGATTGGGCTCGCCACTCCATAACATCAATCTTGTTCATCTGGAACCAAGACTTTGCTCGCTTACTGGTGTGTTTTGGGTCGTTGTCTTGTTGAAAGACCGATTTCAAAGGCTTTTCCTCTTCAGCATAAGGCAACATGACCTCTTCAAGTATTTTGATGTATTGAAACTGATTCATGATCCCTGGTATGCGATAAATAGGCCCAACACCACAGTATGAGAAACATCCCCATAACATGATTTTTGCACCACCATGCTTTACTGTCTTCACAGTGTACTGTGGCTTGAATTCAGTGCATGGGGGTCGTCGGACAAACTGTCTGCGGCCCCTAGACCCAAAAAGAACAATTTTGCTCTCATCAGTCCCCAGAATGTTGCCCCATTTCTCCTTTGGCCAGTCAGTGTGTCCTTTGGCAAATTTCAACCTATTCAGTACATGTCTTTTTTTCAGCAATGGGACTTTGCGGGGGCTTCTAGCTGATAGCTTTGCTTCACATAGCCATCTTCTGATCGTAACAGTACTCACAGGTAACTTTAAGTCTTCTTTGATTTTCCTGGAGCTGATCATTGGTTGAGCCTTTGCCATTTTGGCTATTCTTCGATCCGTTTGAATGGTAGCTGACCGTTTTTTCCCACGTTGTTCAGTCTTTGGATGCCATTTCAAGGCATTTGAAATCATTTTGACTGAGCAGCCTATACTTTTCTGCACTTCTTTATATGTTTTCCCTTCTCCAATCAATTTTTAATCAAAGTCTGCTGTAATGTCTGGAACGACCCATTTTGCTGAGTATTTCAGTGTGAAATGCACTATAACCAGCATGCACAATATTTGCTTCCTTCCATCCTTAAATATGTGCCATAATTGACACCTGTTTCTTCACAGAATCAATCACCTCACTAATTGAACACAACACTGCTATTATTTTGAACATGCCCCTTTCAATTACAGATTCAATTACACAGAATGAGCAGCATGCATGTCATGACTGTTGGGTCTGTTGGTTTTCTATGACTCTACAACACTTACTAGTAAATTATTTGCCATGTAGAAATATGAAAAAAATTGATTTATGAGGTTAGTGATGTTGGACTGCTATTATTTTGAACACACCTGTATATAGCTCAATGTATTTAGAAGAGATCTGGATATTGGGCCACTGCAGATTAGCATTATCATGACCATCACAGCCATTTTCCAAAATGTAGTTACTTGCATAGGACACTTTGGCAGTAGATGCTAGATCGGATCTGCTAGACGTGTCTTTAAGCTTCCTCCTCTGGAGACCATGAATGTCTGTACACAACTTTATGGCAATCCATCCAATAGTTACTGAGATTTCAGTCTGGACCAAAGTGGTGGATTGAACTTTAGACGGACATTGCCTTCTCTAGAGCTACACAATGCACATCAACACAGTCCCAGTAATATAATAGTGGACAATGAAAAGCAACAAAATCATAAACACATAAAAGTTTTTTTTTTTTTTTTATCTCTCAATGTAAAACATTTTATTTCTTTATTTACAATCTTCATAAAAATGTTGTTCTATGAAAAGTGCAGACAACAACAACAAAAGAACATCTTGTTCCACGTTATTTCTTTATAAAATTAAAGTAAATTATGCCACTTTTCTCCTCCTCCGTGAGGAAGGTCCTGGACCTAAAATCCAATAAATAAGAATAGCAATCAGTTAACAGACAATAAACTGCACACACACATTCTTTCAGGTACATCTGTGCAGACACCTAGAAGTTTAACTTGTTTAAATAGAATTTTGGATTGGTCAGAAGGGATGGAAGTTTCCTCTCACCTGCTCAGACCAGGGGGTAGCTGGCTGCAGTAGCAATGCCACACTGGTTGTTTTTGTCCCTGGTCATCATGATGTATCCCTTGTCTCCCCATTCTAGACCCCAGCTACAGAAACACACACATTACCAACAATATTCAACTGCTCTGTGTAAACAATCCTAATCACAATATTAGTAACAGCATGTAGCGACATAATGATCTGCATTCTGATAGAGGAAAAATAATAGCAGCAATTCATAGTAATGGGGTAGTTTAGGATGTTGACAACATCCTGAGTGAGTTTCACTTCATTTAGGCAGCTATAAATAAGACACATTGCTGCTGCTGTCTGTGACAACAGCAACTTTCTGTCTCCAGTGTTAGCAGAAGAGCAGTTGATCATTTAAAATATTAGCAACAGATTTGGGTGGTCACCTGTTCTTGACCAGCCAGTAGTCATGTCCGTTGTCACTGCCGTAACCTACAGCCAATACACCATGGTCCAACTCTGAGCTGCTGCACTCTGGCTCATCATACACTCCTACAAACACACAAACACAGATTAGACATATTGAAAGGTTAGAAAAAGATGATGATATCCTATTTCTTCTTGCGTGATAAGAACATTTTCTGGCAGGCGGGACAGTGTTTAAAACTGTTTACCTGATTGGTACAGCTGGAAGGACACATGAGAAGCATCAATGGCCACAGACACAGGTCCGACGGTGGCCACAGCCTGCTTTAGGTCACCTTCATTGCCTTGTTCCACATCAACATAGCCTGTGCATGTGGCACCAATAGTGTCAGGTTTGTAACGGCACTGACCATCCTAATCAAGAGAAAATATTTTACTATCACCAACATTTTTACCATATTTTTACATACAACACATTATGAAAGTGGTCATTAGGTGTACATCAGAGAACCAGATTTTCTACATACATTCTACATACTCAAAAGTCAGTTTCAAGGTTTTGGACCACTTTTTCCACAAGATGGCAGTATTGTACATCTCTTACATGGAGAGACATCATGTTTACGTAACACTGTCAGAATGAGTTGTTGGAGTTGCATCTCCAACTCTGCTTTATCAACCAAACTGCTTTCTGTTTACCTCAGCCTCATAAGGGTAGGAGTCCTCAGTGTCTATCCCTCCGTTGGCTTGGATGTACTGGAAGGCGTTGTCCATCAGGCCTCCCATGCAACCCATGTTGCCATAGTCGCTGGAGCAGTCAACCAGCTGCTGCTCACTCAGAGACACCAGCTTCCCTGTCTTCCTGAAGGTCTGACCCTCCAGAGAGCCAGTCTAAAAAAGATATGAGTTAAATTGAAACCAGATGTTGTGTAAAGTCTCTGCATTACTAAAAGAAAGGACAACAATTTATTGTAGTACATACTGTGCTGAAGGCCCAGCAGGAGCCACACTGCTTTTGATCCTTGACATCAGTGACGTATCCCTTGTCCCTCCAGTCAACACTGTTGGGCAGATCAGCTACTTCAGATAGCCGTAGGAAAGAAGAGCCGTGGCGAGGCAGAGAAGCGTTGAAGGAGCCGAGGCAGCCCTGGGAAATCAGGCGTTTGTACTCCTCATTTGCCTGGTTAAAAGGGACAAAAGTGTCACGTAATTGTTTTTTTTTAATCCTAAATGTCTTTCACTGTATTCTCACGAGCTGATTGCAACCAAATAAGAATGATTGACATTAGTCACACATGGCACACATGGTGAAAGTTAAAAGCTACATGATGGCAGAAACCACATTTTCTGTGCATACCATGTCAGCAAAGTAGGTCATGCCGAGGTGGTAGGACTTGAAACCCTGATCGGCTAAGATGTTGTGCACCAGCACCAGTCTGCGGTTGCTGAGCCAGATTTCCCTGCGGTGAGCCTCCTCTGCCGGAGAGTTGTAGGACCTTCCTGCCAATCAGAGAAGGAAATCGTCTGAGATAAATTATGCTTTTATTAGCTGACAAATAAAATGTGAGCTTCTAAGCATGTAGGCAGATTACAAATCCCTTTACGTTAGACCTTTAGCTGTGTTGTGTGTAAACACGCACACTCCAATGTAAGCTTCACTGGCAGTATTTCCACAGAAAGCAGAACAAGATCTATTCTATTTGATGACAGACCACAATATAAGAATACAGTCTGATAAGATTGTCTCACCAAACTTGAGTTTCCAGGCGTGGAACTCCAGGTCTTCCAGAGAGATGCTGGCACAGCTGGCCACGGCCAGAGCAGCAGCAGCAACCAGCAACAGTTTCATCCTGACTGACACACAAGCATAGAACGCACAGAGATCCCTTGTGACTTGCAGGAAACCACACAGGTTGAACTCTTTCACTTCAGCTTTGCCTCAAAAAACGTTTTCTGCCGTGACGTTGGACGTCACATGCACGCTACCACTGTTTCAGCTTTATTTCCCGGTAGCTTTGAATGTCATCTTTCATCTCTCATTCCATTTCTTTCTTATCTTGATGAGTCTCTGTTTGTTCTTTGCATTCACGCACCTGCAGTACAGGAAATGTGTGCTTGTCTGTCTGTTCGTGTGTATTGTTATGTCTCTTGTAGCTGCTTACCTTTCTCTATGTCGGTGTGTGTGGTGAAGTTTGAGGTATATCCACCTGTATCTGATGCAGGGCTATGTTAGAGAGATGTTCTTATATAGCTGACTACAGTTATGACTTGCAGTGTGTCCAGTCAGGTGGTTGTCAGCCGCTCATAATGTGGGGGAGAAAAGGAAGAGGGAGTCAATCATTGAAATAGGCAATGGGCAAGTTATGCATTATAAGAAGCATGATGGTATTCTTGTGGGAAACATATACATCAGGGTCATGAATTACTCTTCAAAAGAATTTCCTGTGAGCACATGAGCAGTTTTAACAGTTTGTTGTTTATGAATTATGCAGTTACATAATGAAGAAACACAGCCTGTCTGTGTGATGCCTTCATGTGAAAAAACACTTTTGGAATTTTTTGGAGTTTTTTCTGCAGTGCTTTCTGATTCCAGTCACATAGTGATAGGGAATCCTCTGAAAAAACAAAAGTAAAACAGACATACAATAACATCATGCATATGCTAATGTGTTCCGTCACCTACCTGTTTTAGTTGAAACCTTACCAACTAAATTCTGCCACGCTGGAAAATGTGTTAGTAGCTAATGGAGGCGTTCTTATTTCCCCGATACTGTATGTAGGTGGTACTTTAGTTAACATCCACTAAGTTTGTTTGAGTGATTTACATGATTGATCAGGTTTTATTTGAAGTTGTGTCACCCCATAATTTCCATTTCAAAAAACAACACCCCCCCATCCCCCCCCACCCCCCCGCCCCCCCCACACACACACACACACACACACACACACACACTGGATTGACGGATTTTTTCCTTCTCTAGTTAATTAGAGACACAAACAATTTCAACAAACCTTGTCAAAATGCACACATTCCCACAAATATACAGAGCTTTGACAACTGCCTCAAACCGAAATGTTTTTCGGAGATGGAGGTCTTGAAATACTCTGAACACAGACAAATACACTCACCGGCCATTTCATTAGATACACTTGTGCAATCTAATATGATCCAATACAGCAGCTCATGAATTCTACTTTTACGAAGCTTATATTTTTCAGTTTTTGCTGTCACTGTCAGAAATGTATTAGTTATGTTTATATTTGAGGTCGTAGTGAGTGGTGATGTTGAACTGAAGTTCAGTATATTGAAAGGTGTTTTTAATATTTTGCCCCTCTCATGTTTGTAAATGGGGTGGACAAAATATTGGGAACATCTCTCAAAATGATGCAGTCCAATTCAACACCACTGCAAACTACAACCTCAATAATAAGCGTGCAGTTAAATGAATACCTCTCTGACAGTGTCAATCAACACATGAACATTATTATCTTTGTAAAGGCAGAATTTATGCCAGAGCTGTTGTATTGGACCACATCAGATCGTACAAGTGCACCTAATGAAGTGATACATATACACACATTATTGATAAATTAAACTCTTTTCTACATTTGATATTGTTTGATTTATGATTCACAAGTGTTTCCAGTTACAGTTGTTCAAGACTTCCTTTCTGTTCCCACACACACATCCTGTTTTCAACTTGCCAGTAAGGTTCAATTTGCTCAGCAAATTTTACCTATCCGTCATTGTCAGGAACATGAATGGAAGTATTATTTAGCAGTCAAACACACAAAGGGAAACTTAATAACAAAGAATAAGGCAAGCTTGGACTTTTAAAGTCTTTTTACATATTGTACATCCAATATATGTATGCAAATGTTTCCATTGTAGTTCACTGCATTTACTGCTGTTGGAGTCTCTCTCTGCACCCGCCCTCCTGCTTGACTGTTGTCTCTCTTCTTGTCTGTCCATCTGTCACAAGGCTTTTAGGTCATGACAATTACTTAAGACCATAAAGACACTGTGAAGTGAGGAAAAACTCAGAGCTAAGCTAAAAGTTTACAGATGTCATTGAACTCTATCAGCTTGTCTCATGTTTCTGCCTGTTAGTGCCCAGTTTCTTAGATTTACAGGATAAGCAGTTGTTTTTGCACATGCTTGGGTTCATTCTTATAAAAACAGTGCAAATACAGTTTGCCATCTTATAACACTGGCACATAATGGAAAAGAACAAGAGCTGCTGCTTTTAATATATTACAGCAGTTTGGATTTATTTTAGTGCTATAGCTTTAAAAGACATAAGAAAAAGCAAGAAAAAGCTAAAATGCCAGAAAGACCAACAGGTTCTCAGAACGGGTTGGAAAGACTTAGAACAGTGGACCAGCAGTGGAAGAAGTACTCAGATAATTTACTTAATACCAAAATATAAAAATACTCCATTGCAAGTAAGAGTCCACATTCAAAATCCAAGTATCATCCGCAAATTGTATTTCAAGTATCAAAAGTTAGAGGACTGACAAATACTGAAACTAAATGATTCTGTTTTTCTCAACCACATGAACTCAATGTGTGTGATGCTTTGTAATATATAGATGTGTGCCATAACTGGCAACACAGTTAAAAAGGTTGGAAAATGTTGGCCTACAGTATGAAGAGAGCAGCTAAGCCAAGTGCAACTTTACACAAGCATAAAGTTTGTGATGTACCTTGCGTACTATAAAGCATTTACAGCAACAGTCAAGTGACAAGAACGGGTCATGAGTCAGCACAATACTGTACAAATACAATAGGAAAACTGTCTGAGTTCATAGATCAAGGTTTGTGTGTGCTTGTGCATGGCCTTGAGAAAGAGCTTGAGGTAAAGCATGTAAGCAGAGGTGGGCAGTATTTCAATTAAATGTATTTAAAATACATATTTAATTTCTTTTGAGTATTTTGGAGTTTGTATTTTGCTGGTCAGACAAAAAGATGTAATTTGTTACAAAATGCTTTATGAGCTTGTATTTGTCTATTTAAAATACTTAAAATGCATTATTTAATATGTCATTTTATTTTTCAAATAAGACACATTTTTTTTACAGAGGTTTTGTTGTAGTTCATCTTTCTCTTCTCTGTATTCTGTACTGTACCAACTCTGCTGTAATGGTACTGTTAGTGCTTTTTGCACTCGTTTAATTGGTTGCATGTAAAGTTGGAGATCTTAGAAATGTACCTATGTACCCAATGTTCATTGCTCTCGAAAAAGGTATCTGGTAAATGGCAGTCTTATTGTCATCTGAAAGAACTAGTGCATCACGTGGCCTAACTTTTCAGTTCCCCCAGTTGATTTTAATTGGCTGTTCACTCCATCAGCCAATGGTCGCTTTGGCTAACAGAAACCACCCAGTACCCCTATATTCCCAGCCTCCCACCTCCAAAATATCCTGATTGGCCACTTCAAATCTATGATGTGGGAAATTAACAGAGCTCATCTTTACAATATAGGGGGGTTAAAGGTAAAATTTGAGGCTACTTAATGTATACAAAGTAATAGTATCAAATCAAATCTATACAAAGTGCAAATACATAATGTACAAAGGGGTAATATAACTTTGTATATAATGTATTTATGTATTTTCAAATTACATAAATTACAAATATATTTAAATAGGCCTACATTTTCTCATACCAGTAATTTGTATTTTATTTTTTGCATTTGATGAACAAGTATTTGTAATTTGTAACAAGATACTTTTTGATGCATTTGTGCCCATGACACACTTAGATAAGAACATGTGTTTGCATGTGTAGGGGCTAATACATTGTTTGAATCTGCAAAGGCAAAACAGGAACTCACTAACTGCAAGAAAGAAAAGTTTTCTGTGATTTCCACCACCACTTCCACTTGCTTGTTGCATGTCATTGTGTTTGAGTTGTCTCCATCCTCCTTCAGCATGACAGTTATGTTATGGCTCTGGAAATGACACATCTGAACTGCAGGACAGAGATACACAGTTATGCAACGTGTCTGAAATTAAGGTGAATAAAACAAGCTTTTCTTCACTGCCTTATACAGGCAGTTAGCAGGTTGTCGGGTTGTAAAAAGATTAGACTCAATTTCACAGTAGGCTATTTATTGAAGATGGAATTTCAACATTGATTAAATAATTTAAAAGGCAAATATTCAATTTGGGTCAAATTCATTTCACATATGTACAATTTTAATATTTCTAAAACTGAATGTGAATCTGCATCCTGTATCATGTGACCGTCACAGGTGACTCACTGTATCTGAGGATGACAGTGTGTCATCTTTGGGTTTGTCTTACTGTAAAAGTGCATAAACATAGGCATGTTCTCAGGAAATGCTGGTTAATGTTGTGGATTGATAACGCTCACTTCCCTTTATTGAAGTCTACCCGGGTACAGTGCACGGGGAAATCAAAACCATAAATACTTTTGGTCAAAATCAAATTAAGCACACCGCACTCATGATTATAATTCTTACACAAACATTTTCCAGATTTGGCTCTGATGATATGTAACTACAAATTTTGTCAAAATTGAGTTAAGATCTGAATCTAATTATTTTTTTTATTTTTTTTTTTTTTGAATATTTTAGAAGTTGGAACCTGCAAATGTTTTTACATTAAAACAAACTGGAATTGTCAATTGATTTTCTGGCTATGAACTAATCGTTCTCTTCTTTTGTTTTATTTTTTATTTCAATTTCTCCAAGCATTTCCTGAAGACTATCCAAAGGCAGAGTGCCGTATATAAATTTTTTAGGCATTATGTGGGTTCTATGGCAATTAATTTTTTGGGTAAAATAATCAATCCAAAAGGGAATGAAATAAAAGCATTACAACCTTACAACCATCTGCAGTTTACCAGACAGAATACTTTTTCTTCAGTGCTACTTACTGCTGTCATCCTTTGTATGGCAGTATACCTTACCACACATTCAAGTGTTAAAAACTCCACATAATGTTTGTCAATTTTGTCACAACTAGTCATTGTGGAGTCCAGTCAGTTTTGAAAAAAACATCATTCATTTTGTAGCTGGCTTTTAGCAGTGTTAGAAACACACCAGCAGAGGGCAGAATTTGCTTAGGCTTGCTTATACAGTATGTCTGCTTCGTAAATACACTCAGCTCCCACACATTTCACTGTATGTCCATAATAACATGAGTCTACAGTAGTTATTCTGCTGCTTCATCTGACAATTCTGTATCAATCAGTTCATATCACTGTAATAGTCAGCATCCATAATGACTACTTTTATGTAACAGTGAGTTTCCCTACAAACAACCTGTTACAGTATGATGGTTAAAATGGCAATTATTAATGCTATGTAGAGTTTAGTGACCTCTAGGTAATATAATGTGACAATAACTGTGGGTGCATACTAACTATGGAGTAGATCCTGGAGGATCCTGTGTGAAAAGGAAACCCTCAGGCCCAGTGACAATACTAGTGTGAAAAGGCAGTAAGATGCTTGGCATGGGAAACTGAGAGGAACGCTATCCCCGGTAAACTCTTCTAATTTCATTACTCTACATGTATCCTCAGCTTAGAGCCAATAACATAGTTGGCTGCTCTCTAGTGGGGGGTCACACATAACAGCCGTTAGGCTAAATTGTGACAGTGGCCCAGACTGGCATACCTTAGCACATAATCTGATTATCGGATCAATAACAAGGCAACATTTGGTGCATAGCTGGGATGGCTGGCTTCTCCTCTGGTTACACATTGCTGGCATTCACCACTCGTTCCCACTTTATAGGTGACAAACTGTGAATGCGAGCCGGAATTTAAATGGAAGGCTTTTTAAATAGGACGAGTCGCAGAGCACAACCTTGATCACATCTGGCTGTACTACTGTCTCTAGGATTCACACAGCTACTAAAATATCAACACATTCTATATATCAGTGTGTAAAATCAGAAACCCATCTAAAAGCCTCCACCAAGCCTTCATTGTCTACCAAAGGGTGTTCTGCCCAATACTGAGACACATCTGTCCAGCTATACTTACAACATCATTTTAAATTAGTAGTAGCTCCGATAATATTACTTATAATGTCATGCAAGGTAAATATTTAGAAGATGTGGCACTTTACCATAACAATATTTATTGACATCACACTTTTCTTAAACACAAAAAATGAGAAATGCACACGCACAAAAAACTTGAATGACACAGAGAAATAAAGAACTAAAATGGAACACCATCATGAAATTGAAAGTTTTTTATTTAAATCTGTTCAGAGCAAACAAATAATTGTTGAACTGAACTCTTTATCGATATGTTTTTTTAAAGAAATTGCCTTCATTCGCCACAAAAAATTCCTTCATGGATATATATGAGAAAATCTACCAAAAGCACAAGGTATGGTCATCTCCATCGCCTCTCTCTTTAGAAAACACAATCAACTGAATCACAATAATTTTAGAACACTGGCCTAACCAAACATTTTAGAAATGCACATAAACACCAATAAATAGAAACACTTTATTTCAGAGACCAAAATCATATAACAACCAAAGAAAAGTGTCATGATGAGAGTCACAAAGCATAAACCGCCATAATTGTTGCTCCTGTTTATCACTGCACGTTGCATTTGTCAAATGCAGATAAATGGATGATGACAACCACTGTACCAACAAAGAGCGTGAGACAGAGATAACCAGGGACGTTGGAGGGAATCCCTGCTTGCCGCTATTCATCCCCCTGTCCCTCCATTCATCCCTCTATCTCTCTGTCCCCTGCAAAAGTCTGTTGTGATCCTGTCTTTCCCAGTCCAAACAGGTCACTGTGGCTCACACCTTGCCAAGGTCTGTGCAGCACCGACAGCGTCAGGAGAGAGAGTGGAAGAGAGATGCGAAAGAGAGAGAGAGCAACAGCACAGATTATAGACAGTGACACTCTGTCTCTCTCTGTCCCTCTCTCTGCTTTATCTCCATGGTGCACACATGTCAACCTGGAGCAAGGCTGTATACTGGCAGGGGAGGCCAGGAGCAGAGAGAAGGGGGTGGATAGATGGGGATGCAGTGTGTGGGGGGGATAAAGGGACACGCTGCTTCAATAGCGGAGCAGGTCCAGGGACTAATTGGATCTGGTAATGGCTGGTCAATGTGACTGAAGGGCTCGTTAGAACCAGTACAGCTCCTTGCCTTTCTTGTGCTGCTGGAGGCCTGAGAAAAAAGGACAAGGAAACAATGAGTAGGACAATGGCGAACAACAGAACACAGGTTGTCATGGAGCCTACTTTTACCAAACATCCTGTTTTAGAGGGGGGGGAAAGAGAGCTTCTATGATGATTATAAAGTGTGTGTGTGTGTGTGTGTGTGTGTGTGTGTGTGTGTGCGTGCGTGCGTGCGTGTATTAGCATGCGTGGGAGTGTCTATGGCAGGGCCTAGTGTATTCAACATCACAAATGTATGCATCTGTGCATGTTTTTCCTACACAGTGTCACAAGGGTTGAAGGGTGATGCAGACACACACAATTAAATTAAATCAATACTCAATACTTGGGGTAAAAATGTATTTAGCAATTAATGGCACAAAAAAGCAAAATCAATACACTGCTCACAGTATGTTCAACTTGACACAAAAAAGATTTGTTTCTCATATTTTTGTAGCCATAAATAATCTGAACTTGCCATTTGCATTTTGTCTAAACTGATGTCTGATTTTCACATCTGGTCTGATTTAGAGACATTTTATAAACTGTAATAAAAGGAAGACTTTGTCAAGACAGTATTTGCGAAAGCCTGACACAGTTGAGTGGTTACCTGCATCCATGTTAAGTGTCAGCGCCTGGCTGACATCTCCTGGTGGAAGCAGACCGGGCCAGGAGGCAGTGGGCTCCAGCTTGCTCACTTCATAGTGGCTTGGCAAGCTCAGGGGATGAGGTGGTCTCACTGTGGGCATGAGCAAGGGCCCGTAGTGGGGCTCCAAAGCTGACGGTGAATACAGTTCGTGGAGAGGCCGTGGGTGGCCGTAGGCTTGGGCTTGGGCATATCCCCAGCCTTCTGGTGGGTGAGGGTGGGAGTGAGGATGAGCGTGTGGGTGAGGATGAGCGTGTGGGTGTGCTAGGCCCGGGTGCAAGGCTGATGCGTATGGGTCCATGGAATAGGAAGGTGCTCCGGTCTCACAGTGGGAGCGGCTCTGAGGCGAGGAGTAGTTACTATCCCAGAAGGATGGGGGGAAGCTTCGTCGACTGCCAGGTGAAGGGGTATCTAATGGGACAGGGAGGCAGAGAGAGGAAAGGAGGATAAACAACCATCAAATTTAGGCCAAGTCACGAACCGTTGCACAGTGCAGTGAAACACTTGATTTATATTGACAAATGGAAAAGGCTGGAGCTGTGCAGGAGGAGCAACCCTTGCTAAAACGTAGATGTCACTCACATGACTGCTACACCCTCTGGCCCAGATATCTTCCCCATTGGGTCATACTGTCGCACAGCCCTAGCCCCAACAAGACACAGAAATAAACACAACCACGTTCTAGCAGACAGAGGGAGAAAAAGAGAGAAAGAGAGCGACAGAGAGAAAGGTAGAAAGACAGACGTCCCTATATCCTAGAATTCTATATAAGGTAGACGCTCTGACCTGGAGCGAGCCCAAGGCTCACAGAGCCTTAAATCACTCACTGTGGTGACATCTCTCACTCTCACGTCAGCTGAGTACTTCTGAAAGTCTCACAACACACACTCATGTTCACACACACACACACACACACACACACACACACACACAATCAGACAGGCAACTCTTGCCCTGTGCTAGCACCCGCCGCCCCTCTCTTCTGTCTCCTGCACCCCCACCTGTTGTTTTCTCTGCTCCCCCCTCTCCTCGCCCTTGACAGAATGTCAGCAAGCCATTATATGTTTTTAGCAGTATACTTATATATATATATATATATATATATATATATATATATATATTCCTCTGAAAAAAGACACCATGCGGCACCCTGAGAGGTAGTGTTTCCCTCTGCCCCTATCGCACAGACCACAGCTGACTGACTGAGCAACCATTGTGGGGCAAGAGCTGAACCGATAGTCAGCCGCAGAGACGTTTGAAGGGGATACGCCGGCGAGGCTGTGCGCTTACGGCCATGTATAAACATAGCATCTGTTGTGAGGCAGGAAGAGTGTGTTAATGCCAAAATGAAGACCTCCGAATGAACTAGGAAAGAGACTAACAGCAAGGCTATAGGCCCTATATGGATATTCAAGAGACCAATCAGCAGATTTCAAAATGACTAAGTTTATACTTTGCATTTTGTTGCTAATTATAAAAAATGGTTGAATGTAATTATTGTCAATCACAGATTGCATGCTTTCTCTTGCTCTTGTTGAAATGTTTGCCCTAATTAGAGCCAAAGACAGCTCCTGACCTTCATGACCTCTGAACCTTACTTCCAGACCTCCTCAGGGACAACAGTCCCAGCAAGCAGCTTTTTAGTCCTGTCACCTGATCACATCACCTGTCTGTGCTTTGCACAACTGTCAACTCACCCTGTGTGGCCTCAAAAGCAAGCGCAAGACACTACAAAGACAACTGTGGCACCGGTGCTCACATAAATAAATTAGAAATTATGAAACCACAGGGTGTAGTGGAGGGCAAAGCTCTCTCACAAACAATTTTTTTAAAAGCTGCATGGCGTAAGTCTTTATGAAATTAATTTGACATAAAAGTGAGTCAGCTTAAAATGGTGCAATCACATTCAGATTGGGTCCCTAATTAATTTCATGAAAAAACAATTGATTAATTGCTTTGATTTCTTTATATTCATACACTGGGCAAAGGATTAACTGGAATCCGTGTTTGTGTTTTCCATGGAGAGTAAGCCAACCCAACTCATTGTTTTGATTCCAAGATCACTACATGTTTGCATTACTCACGAAAGTACAGGTGTGCACTTTATTTGTCGTATACAAATAGTCATTACAAAGTGGTATACCTGTGCCTTGTTGGTCTAGCGCCCGCCGTTTGCCCTCTCCATCCATGTAGGAGCTGAGGGCCCTGGAGAAGTGCTCGTCCACCACGCTGCTGATGTCTCCCTGGTAGTAGGTGAAGAGGACACAGCGTGAAGATAGGTACTCTGCCTCAGGGGTCTCCTGCTTCTCCTTGGGGCCCTCCTCTGGCCTTAATGTCGCAGGCGTGTAGGAGGAAGAGGAAGAGTTGGATGAAGACGAAGAGGAAGTTGATCCTCCAGTGCCTGGGCCCCCAGACATCCCCTCTGGACCCCTGGGAGTGTCCATAAAATCCCGGCAGAGAGAAGAAGTGCTGCTCAGACCAGTAGGAGCCTGCCGGGGGAGGGGGGAGAGAGGGTTAGACAGGTGTTGCAGGCGGACAGTCCTGGAGCTGTCTATGAGACATTTTGACATAATGTTTTTCTTTGTGTTTGGCAGCGCTGGCATATATGTGCGTGCGCGAGCGAGCGAGCGACCATAAGTGCGTCAAGATATGAGTTTTGTGGGTGCAGAACGACTTCTGTGTTTGGTAAGACACAAACAGCACTACTAATCTAGATATTCGTAAATGACTAATTTCAAACGAATACTTCACCAACATAGAAAACACTTTTTAACAATCCATCAGGTTACTTGCTTTTACGCACAAGCTGCATTAATTAGCAGTTGTTCCTCACCTCAACGAGCAACCCATCTCCCCGCTAACACTGAAAACACTGAAAATAAAAAAAAAAGTATTATGAGAACATTTAAATATTGCTCACTTCCTACCTGTACGCTATTGATAAAAGCAGGAACAGTCGGTGCGTACGGTGCGTAATGTCCATAGGCTGGGAACATAACATCCAAACAGCTCATGGTAAATGAGCGGTGTCTTCACTGCTCTGTGGAAACCGACCTTGCTAAGTGAGAAAGTGACAACATTCCGTTTTTTTGCCGAAGAGAAACAGGCTCGGTGATCGCTGATCAGTGTGAAAAAGCCTTTGCCCGACTCGACATAATCATCCCAGAAGGAGCGCACCTCTCCGCTCACTGTGTGTGCCACGACAGCTGCGGCAGCAAAATGTGGTGAGGTTTATGGAGCAAGCATGAGGGTGTCCTGTCCTGTACATCTCTGTGTCAACCCCTCCCACCTTTACCAGCACTCCAACATGACCCCCACCAACACTTCCACTACCACCACCATCACCACACAACATCTTAAACAGAGTATATATTGCACACGAGTAAAGCGATTGTTTCCTTTCATATTAAGAATCAATTGGCTAAAAGATGTAATCATTGAAAGCCTATGCTAGGTATCAAACATATAGATATAAATCATGTCAAAGTCTGGGATTGCAACATTTCCATTCAAACATAAAACAGGCAAAAGTGTTTTCTAGAAAAGCTGGAAACAACCTTTAACTAATTATGGCTCCACAACTTCTTAATCCTGTTGTAAAATAAAGGTTAAATATGTCATCCAGTTACACAAATAGAGTTGGATGAAGTCATTGAGCTTTATAACCAGCCACACGACAATGAGCACATGATACATGTAGTTAAGTGACATTTTATTTCTTTCCATGTACTGTGGATACTTAAACACTTTGTGTTCAGTCCAAGCTGAAAGTGTATCTGTGGTCTTAAAACAGCCATCGGTTGCCAAGTAAACCTTCAAGTCATCTAAAGTATTTAGTGTGTTCCCAGAATGACACATAGGTGTCAACTATAGGTTGCATACACTGGCCATACCAACATAGAGGAGAAAGGGACTCTGCACAAATCTATGACAAATTATCACCTATCAGCAGTGCAAACAAAAAGATATTTTCACACACACACACAAGCATACCCAATGACAATCACAACCAGACCCAGGAGCCAAGAATTCATCACGCATTCATGTACAAAATGTTTAAAAATGCATCTTCAAAACATTAAACTTGATAAACAACACGTTAGATACGTTCTCTAGAAAATGTAGTCTATTTCTCTTGTTTTAAGGATTTACAGGTGCCTGATGTTTGGGCATGCCAGTCTTTTTGACGAGCACTTCAGAATGCCTGGTAGAATAGTGTGGAAAATTTGCAGAATTCCATGGACGAGTGTCAGATGAGGTGGAATGTCTCTGATGTATGCGAGTGGACGAGCTCCTTTGGAAGTTACATCGTCCCTCCGCTGCGTTCTCTAGATGGAGAACATGACCAACATCTCGCTATGCATACATCACACATAGTATGAATAACTAGTGGAAGGTTATTGGCATGCTAATTAATTGAACATGCTCTTAAATAGCGGTGGATGAAGCTGCCGTGCAACACTGTAGTTCTCACTTTTACCTTGTCTTGCATCACTGTTTTGATTCCATGATTTCACAGCATAGCACTGCAATATAATACTGTAAATTGAACAGTATTGAATTGCATATAGCGTCAGAAGAGTATCAACAGAGTGTGTACGTTTCTAAAACAAATTAATGAATAGATTAAAATCAGTAAATTCACTTTTCAAACAGAGTTAGTGTTAACATTATTGGGGCACTAATCCTACTTCAGTCCATTACCCTCGCAGCATGATGTGCAATATGATACTAGACCCATATACATGCAGGGTAATGCAGGAGAGCATTAGAGTCAGGGAGAAAGAGAGTGATGCAATGCTTGAAAGCTCAGTGTTGCACCAGCGTGATCAACAGCTGCAGCTGACAGAAGGGAAGGGAGGCCACTATTAGTATTAATGGCCATGACTAAATTTCTCTCTGTGTCTCTGTCTCTCATTCTGTCTCTGCCTCTCCCTCCTACTTGTCTTCCATAGTGATACACACACCTTTTCTCTATTTAATCACCCTGTGTTCCCCCTGGAACAGCCACCCCCTACTGTCAATTTTGTGTGTGTGTGTGTGTGTGTGTGTGTGTGTGTGTGTGTGTGTGTGTGTGTATGTGTGTGTGTGTGTGTGTACCACAGATAGTGCGTGTGCACATACGTGCCGCAACAGTTGTCATCAACTGACCAAACTAGGAAAAGAGCTAGAGAAACAACCAGCTTGCAGAAATGTGGCAGAGATCCCAAAGTCCATAACTAAGTCAGTCCATTTGTTTGTCAATGATACTGGACTGTGCATGCTAAAATCTTTGCATGTAAAGAACAGTATGTGCAAGCGTCTACAGTTGCGTGTATGTATGTATGTGTGTGTGTGTGTGTGTGTGTGTGTGTGTGTGTGTGTGTCTACATTTACGTGTATATGCTGAAAATAAACACACGTTACATCACTCCTTGTGACCCTGCAGCACATCTAGGCCCCGCCTCTTTTAAAAGAGGTCTGACCAAGCAACGTCTCTCATTGGCTGAGATGTTGCAGGGCCTGTTGAGGTAGTAATGGCAACCTGGTTTTATTTAGACCACTATTCACATTGCAACACCACCATTAATAGCATATACGCTATGCTACAAATACCTTGAGTACATTAAAGAAAAAAGTGCGCACATATACTCTTATCAACCCTTTACATTAACATTAAAGTAAAATTGTCATAATGTAAAAAAAACAATTGAAGAATCATGTATGCAAATACAAATCAGGACAATGTGATCAGCGAGCTTATGGTAGTGGTCTGTAAAATGGGGCTTGTTGAGAACCTGAAACCACATAAGCTACCTCCTGAAACAACAAGGCCTTTATTAAGGTCCCAACTCTGGCTTGGTCCCAAGAGGCTCAGACCTCAGGATTCCACTGTTGTTTTAATGCCTCAATGCGTATGTGTGTATATGTCCAAGACAGAGATGTACAGCTGCCCCGTTGTCCAGTTCCACACAAACTCATCTCAGCTGTTCAATATCATCAGTGAGTGTCATCGGAAACACACACACACACACACACACACACACACACACACACACACACACACAAAGGAAGGGCCACATATGGACAGGTCTGGCTTATTCATCCTACACAAATGTTGGTGATAAATCTTCTGTCATAGAATGTGCAAGTGTGCAGCTATTTTCTTCCTAAAACAACTCCCCCATTGTGTCCACACAGACCACCAGGATACCAAATCTTCGAGTCTAGAAGTCAGTTAAATATGAATAAAGAATTTAAAGGGTCTTATTTGTTTTAGCCCATTCATTAGAAATCATGTACACTTTACATTATTGAAAACCATTTTCCTCATTATACCTATGCCAAAGGCTGCATTCACACCAAATCAGGCGTTGTGGAAATTTGCGCAGGGTGGGGTTGTCACTTAATTGGCCCACTAGGACACAGAATTTGGAGAACAGAATTTGGATTTCATGCGGCGTGAGTATGGTGTGCATGAAATAAGCATCAGCCTTGGGAAGGTTCTGAGGTAAATAGGCAGTGGGAATGTGTGACTTTTTCTAGTGCTGTAGTTTCTTTTTTTGTTCTGTTGTTGTTTTATTCTATGTTATATTATTTGACTTTACCTTTGCCTAATTATATTCATGGAGTCTTGCACACGTGATTATGTATTTTCAAGGCATACTGTTTCTGCCTTCCCTGCTCTACCTGTAAAGCACTTTGGGTCAACTGTTGTTTGTTTAAATGTGCTACACAAATTAAATGACTTGACTTGACATTTGTGTCTCCATTGTGTTCTCCGCGGTGCAAGCCTTCAGCCATGCTGCTAGTATGATCGACAGATTAAAAAAAAACACTTTACTTTCAATAACTAACCAGGATGTGAAGCCCACCATTATGGTGGGTTTTAAACCAAGGGGGTAAGCCAGCCTCCGCAAAGCGTACCCACTATAGAGCCATTTTGATGAAAATAAGCCATCACCCACAGTTAGCATTCCATTGACTGCCATTCATTTTGACGTCACTTTGACAGTGAATAACTTTACATCTGAAGCGTTTAAAGACTCTATTTGTCCATTGTTTATTTCTAAAGAAACACGACAATGTATAAAAGGCTCCATTACCTTGTATCTCACGTTATGGCTCCATAGCAGACGTTTTTGTAAAAATAGGCTAACGATTGTGTCATAACCACGTGACTTTCTGTCGCATAGTAGAGGAATTACTGTGTAGTACAGGAGAAGCTTGCAGGCAGTTTCGACTTACATTAGCTGTTTAAGTTTAATTACTAACGTTAACTAGCATTTTAGTTAGCAATAATTAGCCTGTGCCTATGTTATTTCCTAACATATACCTACGCTCTCCGTCTCTGCAAGATTGGGAATGATTGAGATTTCTCTTGGCACAGCTACCAGAAGACTTATAACTTTTCAGACAGGTTGCTCACGTCACATCTACGTCGTCAAGCTCAGTTGGAGGCTGCGCAGTAACGCTCGGCGCTCACCGGAAAAGTGCTTCTAATAGACTTCACTGCTCTCCGTTGCATTGTTTTATGCATTGATTGTTTTATGATGTCCATATTGATTGATTTGCCTTTAATTCCAATGCTTTTCCCCCGGAAATTTCAAGTACATGCAAGTTCATTTTCATGTCATACTGAAATGAACAGTACTGTAGAGGATAGTGAAAACACTTTCATGAATCTAAAAACATATGCTTTGAAAAGAGGTCATCAGTATTACTGTGGTTTGTAATGCAAAAACACTGCTTTGGTTTGCTATTACTGTGCTCTGTTGGTTATGATTCCTGCGTGGTAGCATTAGGGGATGCAAGTTGTCGGAGAAAATGCGTAATAAACAGAACTTCAGCAAATCAACCAACCTCAAATGTCATTAACATAAGAAAGCAGTTTGCACACTTCAGTTCATACACACACACAAATGGAGAGAGAGAGCTTTTACACATGTAAATACACTGAATGTTTATTTAAGGCTAACCCTCTGAAACGGACAGAATGTGAATTAACAGCATCCTCGGAGAGGCTGACAAGTGCTACATTCCTAACATCCTATTACAGCGAGTACCCTGCTGCCATGTTGCCACTGGGTCACAGGAGTAATGTACACACAATCACAAATTCCACACTCGCATACAAACACACACAGATATAAACCCAAAGGAACACGTACAAACGCATGAAAGATGCACACAGAAACACTAATCTGAGCAGTGGGATTGTCACCTCCCTGCCTGACATTCCTGCTACAGTGTACCAGAGAGGGCTGGAGTTAGAAGGGCACTATGGGAGGAGGGTGGACAAGAGGGCAGAATCACAAATTTGGCATGTCACATGGTCAAACGGAGAAGATTTAAGACTGATCAGGTTCCACATCGGCAGCATGGTGTTGTGGCTTCAGAATGCCAGGTATGGGAGTGAGATCAGACTCTAGCTTTAGACTGTACACCCTTTCTGGCAGCTTTAGCCAGTTTAACTGGCTGAAGATGGCAGTGTTATTGGGGTCTGCTGTAGGGAAGGTGGTCTCTCATTGTCTGGTCTTGTATCTTCCTGGCTGTATAGATTTACATACCTCTGAACATGCAGATGTAGCAAAATAGGTGTGAGCACATGCAGAGAAAGACATGCAGAAAACATAGATAGATACGGATTGGAGTGAAAGCAAAAAGACAAAGAGCAGTGTAGTGTGAAATTAGTTTAACCAAATGAGAATTATGAAAGTGTTAGGGTTAGGGGTTAGGGTTAGTAATACAGCCCATCTTTTCTTTCTCTGATTTTATTTCTATCTCTACAGTCAGAAGCTATGATTTACTTACCGGTGACATCATGGAGACCACAGCTATTTTTATTGGCTGGTAAATGGCCAGATCTTCTCCATGCTATGCCACCTGTCCAAGCCACACCAGTCAACAAGCCCCTGGGAAAAAAAAGTCAAGCACCCAAAAATGATTGAGAGTTGAAAGGCGGAATATGATACATGCATGCCATGCTACTGTCCTAGGCATGTTTCACAAGTCAAATGACTTGTCACTGCTACTGGTTTGCGATCCCTATTTGCTTACGTTAGTCACACTTATACACACAGCTATCCAGTATATATATATATATATATATATATATATATATATATATATATATATTTTTTTTTTTTTTTTTTTTTTCTGTTTCACTCAACATACATTCTTTTGAGTTTTGCATGTTAATTTAAAATAAAATACACCTCTGTTTAGGAGGCCTTGTGATCTACACTATGTTCTGCACCCCAATTGTTTTCCTCTGCAGGCATTAGACGTGTGTGTGTGTGTGTGTGTGTGTGTGTGTGTGTGTGTGTGACTGCAAGGGTGGGGGTATTTCTGGCCGTGTGTTGTATGTTCTGAGGTGCAATTTAATCACATGCCATCCGACCAACCTTTGGCCCTGAAAAATGGTAAGTACAGTGGGGGGTCTTCACACATAACCCCACTACCCTGCTTGATGTGAACTTTTAGCAGGTTAGGGGAGCTATAATACTAAAGGTAAAGAATGACTGTAGATAATAACACATATATGAGATGACAGTGTTGATTAAAGAACACATTAAAGTGCTCATATTATGCTTTTTGGCTTTTGCCCATTTCTTTATTGTTATATATCTTTTTGTGCACGTTATAGGTTTACAAAGTGAAAAAGCCCAAAGTCCACCCCAAAGGCACTTACCATCTTCAACAGAAAACACTGTTCACAAACTGCTCCAAACAGCTCAATTGTCCAGCCTTTACTTCTGTGATGAAAGTGCGTCACTTTGTAACACGTTATAATGCTCGCCTATAGCTGCTAGCATGGAATGCCCTTATACTCTGCTTCTGACTGGGTAGTAGTTCTTACCTAGGTACTGCGCATGTGTGATAAAGCTTAGATCGGGCCCAAAAAATCAAGCCCGACCCTACCCGAGCCCGTGCACGTTGTGTCCGAGCCCAGCCCAGCTGACACATTAACTGTAATTATGAACCCGAGCCCGATTCAAACCCGACAATTTTTTAATACGTGGGCCGTTATAACTGATGTTCTCAACTACAATTCCTTTTACCTGTGAGTAACAGATCAAGGCATGGTCTGCAAGCCGACAACGCGCCGGATATAGGAGAGACCATATCTGCTGCAAAAGATATCTGAAGAGATATCTGAAACAATCTGGCCTGGTTGCGTACTTTTTGAAGACAGTGCTACAGATGGGGGAGACATGATTTAGCACAGTTTACCTCACACTCAAGTCAGTGCAGGACATATACCCAAAGCTACGGGAGAAGCTGGAGAGGCATACCTTTCTCCCCACTCAATTAGGCTAATAAAGTCATGATTAAAAAAAAAAAAAAATGCTTGATCAAGGGCCCGGCCCGGCCAGAGGATAGTGGCGGGATATATCGGGCCGAGTTCGGGCTCGGGCTCGGGCTCAGGCTCGGGCTCGGGCAGAGAATCTAAACTCTAATGTGCGACTCCCAGCAAAGATGGAATAGAAGTGTGATGCCTCACTCTGTAGCTAAAACAGAGAGCTCAACACACAGGGTGAAAAGAGGAGCTGGAGCAGTGTGCAGTACAACAAAAATATGGTGTTTTTTGAAAATTAAACCATGTAAACCTATATCCTCTAAATACAATTATGAACCTGAAAATGAGCATAATATGAGCACTTTAAAATATATGAAAATGTCAAGTGTTGAAAAAGAAGCTTTCAAAATACTATTAAGGAAAACTAGAATTATTGACTGCTTAAAGAACCAAAGGTCTCAAGAAGATAAAAAATGAATGATACTCGGAGAGTCTAATGTATTGTATTTTAATGTTAGTAAAGCTTGGTGCAGAGACACTTCTAATTAGTGTCAGAATTGCCAGAGCTTGAATGGAGCACTTCACAAATGAATGGCCTGAAAACCAAAACTCCCCCACACCCGTGAAAGGATCTGCTGATGAAATTCTTTTATGCATATGTGAGTGAGTAGAAAACCTTTCTGTGCGATTTATAGGAAGAGAAATAGAGGACTCGTCCTGAATGGCCATGTGTGGTAACTGCACACCAAACAGAAGCTACTCTTGACCTTACTTAAATCACACATTCAAAACAGTGACTAGGAGTCCCTCTTGTGGCAGGTGCATGAAATGGCAAGTGCTCTTTTTTCAGAGTTCCTGAGAAAGAGAAGCAAATTATTCTGTGAAACGACGCTAGTGGGTGCTAAAGGTTTAAAATACCTTGATTGTTTTATGATGTCCATATTGATTGATTTGCCTTTAATTCCAATGCTTTTCCCCCCGGAAATTTCAAGTACATGCAAGTTGATTTTCATGTCATACTGAAATGAACAGTACTGTAGAGGATAGTGAAAACACTTTCATGAATCTAAAAACGTATTCTTTGAATAGAGGTCAGCAGTAGGCTATTACTGTGGTTTGTAATGCAAAAACACTGCTTTGGTTTGCTATTACTGTGCTCTGTTGGTTATGATTCCTGCGTGGTAGCATTAGGGGATGCAAGTTGTCGGAGAAAATGCGTAATAAACAAAACTTCAGCAAATCAACCAACCTCAAATGTCATTAACATAAAAAAGCAGTTTGCAGACTTCAATTCATACACACACACACACACACACACACAAACGGAGAGAGAGAGCTTTTACACATGTAAATACACTGAATGTTGACTGTTTATTTAAGGCTAACCCTCTGAAACGGACAGAATGTGAATTAACAGCATCCTCGGAGAGGCTGACAAGTGCTACATTCCTAACATCCTATTACAGCGAGTACCCTGCTGCCATGTTGCCACTGGGTCACAGGAGTTATGCACACACAATCACAAATTCACACACTCGCATACAAACACACACAGATATAAACCCAAAGGAACACGTACAAACGCATGAAAGATGCACACAGAAACACTAATCTGAGCAGTGGGATTGTCACCTCCCTGCCTGACATTCCTGCTACAGTGTGCCAGAGAGGGCTGGAGTTAGAAGGGCACTATGGGCGGAGGGTGGACAAGAGGGCAGAATCACAAATTAGAAAGCAAATGCTGGGCCAAAACACTTTCTAAAATATCTGTTCTTTGTCTGATGGGAAATACCTTCATATTGTGGTAATAAATATAGTTTTAAATACCTTAAGACCTTAAGCTAGTGAATTATAGAAATATATAACTGTTTTACAAGAGTGTGTTCACTCTGGTGATTTGTGATGCATCACTGACTGATGTATGGAACCCAGTAAGAAATAACTGAAAAAGATGGAAGATGTGATTTTTATGGCAAACAACATTAAATTACCTTTTCTTGTTAGGAACTGTTAACAGTATTATTTCCACAAAAAATATTTAACATCAGTCAATACATTCAGTATGTGAAGCATACTGTTGATGCAATAAATAGGAATCTAGACTAGGGTACCCAATTAAGAAGAAAGTTGATCACAATCACATTTAATTGAACTCTTTGTGATTACCATTTCTGAATTGAATTGAGTCAAATGATTTTCTCCTTTCAAATATAGCATTCATTTTAATCTACAATCAAACTGCCCTAGTTTAAGTGTAATGAGAAGAGGCAGATTCAATTTGAAAGGGAACACCATTGTGTCTTTTAACATTAAGAAGTTTAGTGATGCCCACTTGGCTCCCTCTCACATGTCAAATGGTGGCCAACCAGGTTTTTTTTTCTTCTTTACCTCAGAAGATACAATGAGATGTTTAATTGTTTAGAATAAATCGACATAATTTTTTATGAAAGTTTTATGAGAATTATAAATATGATATGAAATAACATTCCATAATAATTATTTGAGTTGTAATACGTGATTTAATTGTTTCAGTTTATTGGTTTATTTACACAATGTATGCATTTATGTGTTGTCTATTGAATATCAAATTCATTCAATTCAACGTTACGTGCTAGATATTAGTGTGACAGCTCGTGGGTTAAACCTGGCTCCTCCGCGCCTTTAGGGGGCGCGTGTCCGCTGTTAATAAATGCCATCGTGGGTTGACGAGGGCCGCCCAGCCATGTTGAGGAGTCTGTCAAGCAAACTGCAGCCCGCCATTGTGTAGAAACCAGGTTCTATAGAGAGATAGGGGCGCTTGGGTGAAACTCTTCAATAGCTAGACCAATTCTGCACCCTGCCGCTTTTATTTAGGAGTAAATACAGTTACACAGACTCCGGGGGGGAAAGACATGTCAGCCAGCAGCCTTCTTGAACAGGTAAAGAGAGGTATTTTCTGAACATTTACGAGGGCCAAATTTCTCAGCATCGCGACGGCTAGCGAGGATAGCTTAGCTCAGAGGCAGCGGCTGTGGCTCAGTAGTGCAGTAGGCCTGACCACCTGCTAAAGGAACTGACTGCTGAAAATATATCTCTTCATCTATTTTTCCCCTTCCTCTCTTCTCATAAATCAAACCTTCATGAATCACCTGGACCCAATCCAGAGACCGAAAGGCCAAGCTAATAAAGGTAAGAACAAATATTAGCTAACATCGACTTGGGTTGAGTGATTGCGGATCTTTTTATGTGCGGTGCGCTTTGAAAACCTTACTTGCGCGGATGCGATAGCTTGTCTCCTATAGCTGCTTGGCAAATGGGCCTGTCTGTAAGTTGTCAAATGTTTTTTCTTTTGATTTGCTCCTTCAATGAAACGCAAAACTACATTGTGTTTCATAAATGTTCTCGGCCTTAACTCAACATTCGTGAGTTTCCTTAACGTCCCTGAAATGGCAGGTTCCCACAGTTAGCATTAGCTATCTCTTGACTAGCTAACGTTAAATGGCAACATGATACACATCAGCATCCTTTTCCTGGTTGAACTTGCAATGCTTTTTAATGCACTGACTGGTGCTAGAATACACTCTTACTACTCAGGCTCTCTTTTATTGGTCACTGCAACACATTTTTGCAGTGTTTAGCTACAGGTGCCGTCCTATTACGCTGGACACTTGGCTAATGTTAGCAAAGTCCGTCATGTTGAAAGGACTCTTGGCGCTCGTTAACATGGAGACGCTGCGCATTGCATGCAGCTAACCACCCAGCTAGCGCGCTAACATTAGCTGGTTGCTAAGTTAACCCAAAATGACACGTCTTCCGACATGCTTTTTCTGTGTCTTAATGGGCCTCGCGCTTTCCCGTCATCATGTTGTTCAGACTGTAATGTAAGTTAACATGTATTTACTAACCTGTCTGTGTTATAATTTAACTTGTACATGTTCTGAAAAGCTCATCCCATCCCAGAGTCCCATATCGCCCAACACAGTAACATCAGCTATAACCGAACACTCCGAAACTTGTGAAAACAAACCACAAAACACTTGTACACTTGCGAAAGACATTAAATCTGCTCTGGAAATATCAGTATTGGCGTGTACCTAAACTACATTTTAATGTCTATTTGGATGAGCGAATCTGAATGTCTTAAGTGTTTTGTGCCAAGTGCATTCAATTCTTCACTGGTACTGATTCATCTAGTATACAAGATTATGCTGTGTAATCAGAAGTCTAATGAGCAGTTAGAGTATTTGATGTCTTATCATACTCAAGCAGGCATTGTGTCTGTGTCACTCAATAATTGCAAGGAGTGGTTATGTTGTGTAACAAGTGGTGATGATTCTGATGTGTGATGACCAGATATGTCACCGCTCACATCTGTGGAGTCACACAAACCTATATTCTCTGTTTACATGTTTTCTTTTCAGTGCAAAACGGAGCTGTGACCCAAAAGGATACGTTGAATGACGATGAGTTTGAGCCTTACCTGAATACTCAGGCCAGACAGGTAAGCTTTTATTGATCGGTGTTTGCCAACAGGTGCTGCTTTTCAGTTGAACCGCTTTAATTATTTTAGGCTAACGTACCCTCAAATTATCAAACGACTGAAGTACCTTCAAGTTATTTTTTCTTAATGGTTAATCATAAATCTTTTAATTTGTCTCTCAATCAATTAAAATCAACAAGTTGTAGTTTCAACCTGGACTTCAGTACATGTCTTTTTATTTTAAGAGTTTATTTTTGTCTTTTGAATCTGAATCCCCTTTAAATCTGAATCACCTTTATTGGCCAAGTATGTTTACACATTTGAGCCCGTGTTTCGCATTGCTGTCAATGCACTTGCACAGAAATAGACATAACAGCTAAAACTAGGACAACAAGCTGGACAAATGAGGTAAAGACAGGACTATTATGTACACAAGTATGGAAACTTTTTTTATAATATTAAAAAGCACCAGTGACCAACCATTAAAACAAAACTTCTATATACAAGTGTTTTTTAAGTTGTAAACTATACAAATAGTGCAAAGACATAATACCTAATGGATCTACATGGACTAGATGATTATCTACAGTCATTTAGGTGTATTTAAGAAAAAAGTAGCTCAATTCCTAAAATAAGTAGCACGCATCCGGTGTCAACAGTAATGATGGCCTGATCGCTTGAGTCAATTTATAAATGTCTTGATCAATACTGACATTGCAGTTTAGCTCAGATCATCCCTAATATTGACTTGTTAATGCTACCTTGGTAAAATGTATTTTTGTTTGATGTATTTGATATTTGAGATGTCAGGCTATTGTTAAATAGGAGTTAAGAGAGAAGTTTTATTGATGTGACTTTCTGGTAAGAACTCCCAACAAATTTCCCTACCAGAAGATTCATATACGTACTTGTAGACTGCCTGGTTTCTTTTTATGTTTGCACATCCTTGCTTTTTGCATTACCGAAGAATACAGGAAGACATTAATGATTGTGCAGCAGGAATGAGCACTTCTGTATATTAAGTTTTCAGTGGCCTTGAATTTTATTTCTCTTTGGTAGAGGATTTCCCCTTGTGTAGTAACAGACCCACTGTCTGAAGTGGGCTGTAGAGGAAAATAATGGAGCCTGTATTTTCCTCCACTGAGAAGAATGCACCATCCTTTAGTTAAAGAGACTGTTACACCTTTTTCCTAATGTATAGTGAAGTGCTATGCATTTACAGATCAGGTCGGAGGAGAGGAGGGATACTAAGAAAGCACCATTATTGTGTGGTGAATTCTTGGTTTATTATTATATTATTATTATTATTATTATTAATAATAATAATAATAATAATAATAATAATAATAATAATAATAATAATAACAATAATAATAATGACAATTCAATGTATTTGCTCATCTTTTATCTTGGTCTGACTTTTTGGATCTACAACAAGGTATAAACGTATCAAATAAAACAATGTTAATAATGATCTGTTACCAATTAAATTTTAGTTTGTTGTTGCAAATAATTGTTTGTTTACCTCTTGTCACTAAAACTAATTCTTTTTCCATTTAGAGCAATGCCTATACGGCCATGTCGGACTCGTACATGCCCAGCTATTACAGCCCCTCCATAGGATTTTCCTACTCCTTAAATGAGGCAGCATGGTCCACAGGTGGGGACCCTCCTATGCCTTACCTGGCCTCCTATGGACAGTTGAGCAATGGGGAGCCCCACTACCTCCCGGACGCTATGTTTGGCCAGCCAGGCCCCCTGGGGAGCAATCCTTTCCTTGGCCAGCACGGTTTCAACTTCTTCCCCAGTGGCATCGACTTCTCGGCATGGGGCAATAACAGCTCTCAGGGACAGTCGGGGACACCGCAGAGCTCTGGCTACAGCAGCAGCTATGCCTATGCTCCCAGCTCACTTGGGGGTGCTATGATCGATGGACAGTCCCCATTTGCACCTGCTGCCAATGAGCCCCTGAACAAGGCACCTGGTATGAACAGCCTTGACCAGGGCATGGCAGGGCTCAAGATCGGTGGTGCCGCTCCTGGTGGTAATGGGGACATGGCTCCTAAGGTGGTTGGCTCTGGTTTACCTGGTGGGGGTCCCCTTGGCCCTGTATCATCTGTAGGACCTCCCAGCATGCCTCCTGTCTCAATTGCCCCTGCCAAGCCCGCCTCCTGGGCCGATATTGCCAGCAAGCCAGCCAAGCCTCAACCCAAGCTGAAAACCAAGGGTGGCATGGCTGGTGCCAATTTGCCTCCTCCGCCCATTAAACACAACATGGACATCGGCACTTGGGACAACAAGGGCAACATGCCTAAAGCTGCCACCCCACAGCAGGTGCCCCCTATTCCCAGCAACGGGCAGCCGCCCAATCAGGCTTCCCCACAGCCAGGGGCTACTGCTGTAGGGAACCCACAAATGCCCCTCAGCAATGGACAGCTGGTACCCCCTGTTTCCCAGATGGGGCAGCATCAGCTTCCACCCAGTGGGCAACCAGGTATGGGTCAGATGCCCCAGCCTCCTCTTTCCCAGGGTCCTCCTCCCAGCCAACAGCAACCATCTCAACCTACTCGTTGGGTCCCTCCACGGAACCGGGCCAATGGATTTGGGGATGGCAGTGGGAGTGGTACAGGCCAGTCACCTCCCACTTCGTCTGGTGTGGGTGTGGTTCCGGGAGTCCCCTCTGAGCCTCACCCAGTCTTAGAGAAGTTGCGCATGGTCAACAATTATAACCCCAAGGACTTTGACTGGAATCCCAAGCAGGGTAGAGTGTTTATCATCAAGAGCTACTCCGAGGATGACATCCACCGCTCCATCAAGTATAACATCTGGTGCAGCACGGAGCATGGCAACAAAAGGCTTGATGCAGCTTACCGTTCATTGGGTGGCAAAGGGCCGCTTTATCTTCTGTTCAGTGTCAATGGGAGTGGTCACTTCTGTGGCGTAGCAGAGATGCGCTCACCCGTGGACTATAACACGTCTGCTGGCGTGTGGTCACAGGACAAGTGGAAGGGTCGTTTTGATGTGCGCTGGATCTTTGTTAAGGACGTTCCCAACAGTCAGCTACGGCACATTCGACTAGAGAACAACGAAAACAAGCCAGTGACCAACTCTCGGGACACACAGGAGGTACCACTGGACAAGGCCAGGCAGGTGCTAAAGATCATCGCTGGATATAAACACACCACTTCCATCTTCGATGACTTTTCTCACTACGAGAAGCGTCAGGAGGAGGAAGAGTGTGTGAAAAAGGTAACCAAAGTTACTGTTGAATAAAGTGATAAAACAGATGAATGAAAAAAAGAGTGCGCTGCTATAACGTGTTGAAAAAGGTGCAGTATGTGAAGCTAGGGCTGTGCAGTTAATCAAAATTTTAATCACAATTACGATCTTGGCTCCTAATGATCACAAAAATAGAATAATCAAGAAAAATGATTATTTTGCACATTACGTTTTGCAAGTAAACTTATTTTGTTTTGTGTTCAGAATGAAAAAACAATTTTCAAATGGGAAAAGTATTAAGTGAAATTTCACACTTCAAGGTGTTTTCACTGTTGTGTTTTTTTTTTTGTTTTTTTTTTATAAAGTTAAAAATTAAATAATTTGAACATCTTTCCAAAAGTCCTCGAGTAATTGTGTTGAATAATCATTATTTCAATATTGAACAGAAATAATCGTGATTATGATTTATTTTTTTCCATTAGCAGCCCTATATGAAGCCGGTTTGGGTGTGCATGTACAACTTTTCCTTTTGCATTACAAAGAAATTCAGGAGCAGCTCAAGGATTTAAAGCTGGATTGATATTCTTGTCAGATTTCAGTGTGATTATACACAGTAGGGTGTTTTTTGATTTTTCCTTTCTAAATCCTTTTTAATTTTTAAAAATGTGTTTTACCTGTTTCACTGTGTCACTCATATGTATTACACTGCTTTACAATAGAATAACGGACACAGGAGAATAAACACCAGAAATAATTTTACTTGGCGATAACTCTCTCAAAGCTAATATTACGAAATGGAAATATTCAGTGGATTACATGAACATCTGGAAATTGAATTTATCGGTTTGTATTGTGGTTAAGTTGTTTCATTTTGATAGCCTTATCCAGGGTTTCTGTTATCGTCACCACATACTTGGCTGTGTATTCTCCTGAAGATATGTGAAATGTATTTTTTTTTTTTTTTTTTTTTAAATGCCTTATGTCTGAACACACATTTTAGTATTGGGTGAAATCTGTTTAGCTTATTTTGTGTTGGAACTTTCAGCATCAACATGAGGAAAGAAATAGAAGAGCAAATGTATATTGCAGCTCATATAATGTAGTGATACCTGTATGCATCTTTTGCATTTCTTATTGTGAAAAAGGTACTGTTTAATACTGGGGCTTTGGTGTCCTGCACTGTTGTATTGCATCTTTTTACCTGACAGAGGGACAATTAGGGCAAAGTATGCCAAGACAGCATAAAATTGGCTTACTTCCTTTACATAACAGCTCCTTAACCGTAATTGCCATTATTTGCCTACTTTCTTATTAGATGTAGAAAAGCTTGTTATTCTGTAGATACAGAAGCATTTATTTTTCAGTGTGTTGATTTTAGTGGGTTCATGCCAAGAACTGCTTTAGTTGGCTTTATTTACTCCACTGTATCTTTTGTGTGTTTGAGGTATGCTTTATAAGCATAGTGTATATAGCCTGTTAAAGCCACACAAGTGTGTTGCTTAAAGGTTACGGTATTTAAGTATTTTCATTGTTTTGCAATTGTACAGCTCCGTTTTCGTCAGCTATTCATTTAAGAAATGTGAGAAACTGATCATCGCATTTTAGATGCTTATTCATGTACAACATTTTAATAAGACTGACCAGTAGTTGTCCAAAACTAGTGAATTATGTATCTTAAAAACTTGTATTAACACCCAGACTTGAGAACGTTGCGTGACAGCATAGTGATGGATACAAGGGATGAGCTCTGTCTATGAACTCTTTATCCCGAGCATACATTAGTAATTCAAGTTGCGCTTTTTAATTTTTCAGGTAATTGGTTAATTAGGTTATAGATTTGGCATGTGAGACATTTTTACCAAAATCTAATGCCTGTGTGATGTCTGTAGACAAAGTTGTAATCTATAGTTTAGCTTATCATGAAGTGGTGTGGTTAATGCAAAGTTGCCAGACTTTTATCAGCAGAGGATTTTGATCAGACTGGTTTCCAATGCCTCATTTCCACTGCATGGGTCACTCAACTCACTTTTGTTACCAGGTTTGTTTCCCACTGCAGGTGGGACCCCCTCAGTGTAGGGGAGATTCTCATCTGATAAAATTGTCGTGTGAAACTGCCGTGACATAATCTTCATCACGACACTTGCTGAATCCTTTCATTGGCAACCATACAGGACTGTCTGCACTTTGTTTGTTGTACAGCGTAGTTTTGTGGGCTGCCATTGAGAAGAGGAGAAAAGAAATATAGGTCGAGTGAATAAAAAAAATTGCGCTGCTATTGGCGGTAGCTTGGCTATTGGCGGTAGCTTGGCTATTTTAAAATTGGCAGAATGTTGCGGCAGTGACGATTCTCTCTGACCAATCGCTGGTCCCCAATGATTCATCTCGGGTCAGAGGTGGTGCCAAAAAAAAGTAACATTATCCATAACTTTTGCTTATGGAAAACTAAAAAAAGAGCGAGTTGAGTATAGTCGTACCATGCAGTGAAAATGTGGCATATATACCCTTTTTGGCCAAATTTCTGAGATCTGGTCTTAGTGACTTGTCTGTTCCAGTTACACTCAGTCTTTACTCCTGTGTGTGACAGGTGGAGGTCCAAGGCAGTGAGCCATATCCCAGCAACCCAAGCAACAGGAGTCATTACAGGCTGCAGGTAACTTGCTTCATCTGTCACTAGATGCAGGAGCAGCTATGATAATTTCAAACATTTCAGGTTCATATTAAGTTTTTGCAGTTCATGAATGTTGAGCAAAAGTCAAGCATTTACAACCTGTATCTGGTACTATATCTGAACTGTCCTTTACAGTTGGGCAAGATTTGCAACTTTCATAATGAACAAATGGAAGCTAGGGAGGATGTGCATGGCTTGTTTAAAGAAGGAACCAGAAGGATTTGTAGGAATCTGGGTCAACTGTAGTTTGAAAATACAAACATTTTGTATGTTGTGTGTAACTTGGTGTATTTTTTTTGTGTTCTAGGAGCGCCAAGGACGAGTCAAGTAACAGTTGGTGCTTTGGTCAACAGACTGCAATGCCCCAAAAAAAAAGGCCCTGTCCACCCTATCATTACATCCAGATCTCTCTAAGAAATTCTAATAGGGGTGAAGAATTAACTAAGGACAAAAAACTAAATGAAGACATTCTTGATTTCTTTTGACTTTAAAGACTTACTTCGAACTTGTAGTAAAAAGAAAAGGAAACGATTATTCATAGGACTACAAATAAATGCATAGCATCCTTAGGTGAAATCTTTTTTGCCCCACCCCATTCCATTACATATGCTTTCCCCTTGTATGCTGCTTTTTCCTTTTTTTTTTTGTTCTTTTTTTTTTTAAGAAAGGATCATCCTGTTTTTATGGTCCAAGAGCAAGTCTGTAATTCTCACACAAACACACAAATCCAATAGAAATTCATATTGTTGGCTTATAATGGTGTCCCAAAGGCAAGAATGGGCAGTTTGTCTCATTTTCTTTGTAACTCACCCCCCGTCTTCTGAGGATGCTCACATCTTTAACCAAGACCCAGTGGCGTTTCCTCCTAAGTGGATTTTCATGGTATACTGGTATCAACTGCGCTCACTCCAGAATCTGTTTCGTACATGCTTGCCATGGTTTTGTTTGAGAGGACTGCAGATGTTCAGGATGGCCCTCTATTTTGTTTTCGCATGTGGAGTGTTGGACTGTGTGTGGGGAAGGTAGAGTACAGAGGATCTGGAGAGGAAGAGTAGGGAGGGGGGTCGAGAGTTTGAAAGCAGAAGAAATGTTATGTTGAGTCTTGCTCAGTGTATAATTTTATGGTCTAAAAAAAATTGGGGCCCTCTGTTAACAGTCTTCATTGGACTTTATTTACCCTCTTTTTCTTTCTCTTGGACAAATTAATTCATCGTTGCTATGGGCTGCTTTCGTTTTTTGTTTTTTCTCTTTCCTCCATTTTCTAAAAACCGTGATGCGAGTGGCCTTGCCCCCACTCTTTCTATTAATCAGTTCAAAAGTAATAAATGTGGTATATTAAGCAGAACTGGTGTGCATTCCCCTTGTTTGACTGTGTACCGCAATTTTGTCATGCAGCGCGTCTGTGCATTCCTTCTGTTTTTCTTTTCCCAGATGGGTATACGAATGAATGTTTTTCTGCTAACCTTCATACTCAACCCGTCCACTCCCCAACCTGACTTCCCATTTTCACCTGCATTTCTTACCTCTCTATTTTCCAAACCCATCTTGTCCTCCACACTCCATTTCTGTTCAGCCAACCGTACACACTATAATATCACAATCAGCTTCCACCATTTTGAGAATGCCATTGTTGGGGAGTAAAAAAATAAATAAAGTGCAAGGTCCTCTTTCAGAACTACTGGCTTTTATTTGTGGCATAATAAAGATGCTCCACAAAGTGGTGTGTGGGTTTTCTCATTAGCTTTTTCTTTTTTTTTTCTCTTTAGTCACATGGTTGGCCTGTTGAACCTGACTACTTGTGTAGTATCCTTTTCCTTTAAAGCAGGCGAAATGTAATACATGTTTGGATATCCCAAATTGGTAAACTGTTTTTCCCCATGCAGTACTTGTAATGTTTTGTGCTAGTACACCACCTCTGAAATTTAACATTTTTGCAAAAGGGACTATATGTATTTTTTACGTTAATATCTAGGCTCTAGCAGTTTTTTTAAGTTGTGAAAATGTGATACCAGGGGAACTGTTTAAATCCTATCGTGTGTGTGTGTGGAAATTATCTGCAATCCGCCATTTTCTCTCCTCGTCAGTGTGGTTGTACTGAACGTAGCGGCCGCAAGAGGGAGACACAGCATTATTTACTGTTCATTTTCTATCCTGACTAGAGGACAGGCTTAGCCGAGGGTCGACGGGTCCAAGCTTTAAGTCCTACACACTTGTAAGGCCTGTACATTCGTCGAGTAGTATGTATTGCTGTTTTTTTTTCTCATTTGTTTTGTAATTACTCTAAACGCTGCTTATTATCACCGACAATGGAAACCGTTAAAAATGTTACATATAAAAACGTAATTAATCAGTGCTAGCTATGTGGTTCTATATGCTTGCGATTTGATGGGTCCATGTGGCCTTTAAATGCAGGAAGTAGCCGACTGAAGCAGCCAACACCGAGACACGGATGCAATTTACTAAATTTCGGGTTTACATGAGCCATAAAAACACAACCCATAAATGAACTGCATGGTAAATACCATAAAAATGAATAACCACCTCCCCAAATAGTCTTTATTTTTATTTATTATTTTGTTTTTATATACAGGAACTTACAATCGACAATGGACTGAAGCTTTCTCGTGTTAAGTTTGTTTACACTGTTTGCAAACATGTAACATAATATAGGTAGGCCTATAGGCTGTATAACATCCAATCCATGCTTTTAATCTACATGTCAAAGATTTAGTGATTGTAGCCTATAGCCTCGGTGAATTATTAAAATAATTACTTATATTGACACGAAATTTTGCATATGCTGTAGGAGATGACGTTCCTTCCCAAAAGGTGGATTAAGTCCAAATTGTGATGAGACTGATGGAGTTGTACATCCAGTAGCCAATAGCCTTTATCATTTCATGACAGAATGTAGCAACAGAGGGCTTATTATAAAAGGCAAGGTATTTGGCTGATGTAGGCTACTACTGAGGGGATAACGGCGAGCATCACTCCTTTTGGGGGCTGAAGTGCAGGGAAGAGAAGAAGTGTGTATGTGTGCGCACGCTTGCGTTGTGCGGTTGTGGGTGTCAAGAGGGGGGGTCAACGGCACGTGTAGTGTCTGCGTTGAGGGTGCGTGGCGAACACGCTGCCTCGAGGGGATCTCCTGTGACCCTTATTTGCGCGTCTCTGGGGACGCCTTTTAGCCCCTCCTGGGATGCAAATGAATGGCCATAAAAGAGGCAGATACAGCCACCGAGACGATGGAGGAGGAGAAGAAAGGGAAATGGGACCATGGGGAGAAAGTGGAGGAGGGTTTGAAGGAGGAGGGGAGGAGGTCAGCACTCACACCTCAGAGCGCACAACAAGCTAAAGAGGAGATGGAGAAACAAAATAAGTTGCCCTGCAGTGGTGAGAGGAGAAATTCCTCCGTGTGTGTGTGTGGAGGGAAATTCCTCCCTGCTAGGGTGTGTGTGTGTGTGTGTGTGGAGTGAGGGCTCCTTGTTTCTTTATCATGTGCAGTCATAGGCTGTAACTTGGACATAATTATTAAGAAATATATTAATATAACAATTGCAAGTAGGCTAACAATTCACTGGGTATCCTATTTTTGCTTTGATATTCTTGTTAACATTTCCAAAATTACTCTCTGCGACCTTGCATTTATGTAATTATATATAGGGGGGGGGATTAAACTATTTGTCCTACTTTGTCCTGTAGGTATTGTTCAGTCAGAGAGCTACACATAGCTGCGTTGTGTCTGTGCGTTCATATCGCACTGCAAGGTCATGGTTCTGCTTTATTTTCCCCTCATTATCATAAGGCATCCATCTCTTTCTTCCATTAGTGACGCTTCACCATGTCGCCAACCCGACCTCTATTTACATAACTAAATTAGATTTCTTCTCTCTTTCCGGGTGTTTTATTTCAGAAAGCCTATTCCAATGTTTAAAAGAAAGAAAAACAGTAATGATGGGAAAACCCGCAACAGTATAGGACAATAGCTTTTGACTGCTTTATTTTCAATAGAAAAACACATATATGTCACTTAATATTTTTTTTTTTTAACAATTACTACTACATGCTATTATAACTTCTTTATATGGCACAATGTTTTCTTTCAGTATTTAATTTAAGAAGTCTTTTTTTTATTACTTTTTTTTGACATGGACAAAAATGCCTTTCCTAGACTTTAGCCCTATAATTCCACACCTGTCACTCATTTATCAGCATTCATTTGCATCATAGCTAAAAGCAGTTAAAAAAAAAAAAAAAAAAAAAAACTAGGCTATTTAGTTAAAGGACTGTCATGATGATGAGTGTTTTTAGCATGTGGGGGTGGGGGTGGGGCTACATGCGGTCACCTGCTCACCATCGCCAGGGGTCCCTCACTGTTGTGACGTATTGAGTATAACCCCCTCATTTCTCCCAGTGTCCCAATTCTATTGAGAGTTTTGAAAATGCATAATGTGTCGACAGGCAAAGGGGCCTGAAAACAATTGATGACCTCCGTCTCAACATATGTGGCACGCTTGCCCTGTGCATGCTCTAATTGTGTGGAGATGACAGCAAATAATGAAATGTCATCCACTGGTATATCAAAACATAAAGAAGCATACACTTAATATAGATAGCCTTTTGCGTCTCTAGCCTACATTTTGTACTTACTATGATGAATTTATTAATTCTTCCTACAATAGACACACTGAGTAAAATTTTGAATAGACTATAGCTTTACAAAATGCTACAGCAGTAAGTAAAATACATCGAAAGAAATCTGACCAAAGATCCACTATTTCATTTTTTGTATTTTGTATGTTTCGCTTCCATCATCTGAGATGTAGGTCAACTCACATCTCTATTGCCTACAGTGATTTACAGCTTGAATCATTTGATGCAGCTCTGTGATTATAGGAGTAGAAATAAAGCTCATTATTTAAATCACATAAAGTGCTTTGGGCCTTTTTACTTTGAAAAGAAACACTAGATAGTACAAATAGAAATGTAGTCCATGAAATGACTTCTTTATTGAGACTTTTTGTAGAAAAAAAACACAAACAAAGGCATGATATTGAAACCCACAAACACTTAACACTTAATTTAATTTATAATTTCAATTAAAGTGCAAAGCTGTATTTTCAGAGTATGGATGGTAGTATCATGTTTAGTTGAACAAAAATAAATCTGCATGTATGAGAATAATTCAGGAGGTTATTGCCTTTTATTATAGAAATAATTCCCCTACACCAGCACATCATTCTCTTATAGCATTCTCACCTTGTTTTTCCATCTTCCTCTCAGACAGGGCAAGTGTACGCTCATGCGTAAACACACAGACCTTTGAAGTGGCCCTCTGTCACCACATGGCAAATCCCCCTGGTGTGATCCCTCTGTCCATTTGGCCACAGGACACACACTGGTAGGCTGCCTACGGCTCTGTCTGTTCTGTCATTATGGAAACCAGTATATCACTTAGACTGGTGGCCAGTGATTCTGGTGTATTTTATTGTACTGTGTTTCCTCCTATGTCTCTCCTAGATTTATCTGGCTTGCATTAACTGATATGTGCACATGCCTTAGGTCATGGCTCTGTAACCTCTTTGCCTAATGCTTGTTCTCTGTGGCTAATAATGTCGTTTGTTATTCTCATAGTATTGTAGCGAACATTCGTCTGTGTAGGTATCAGCACCTCTCTCCTGTCCTGTAGCGGCTGTACGCTGGTCTCTCAGGTGAGCGAAGACTGTGGCTTCTCTCTTGGCATTCACCGCGTGCCTTAATTGTATTGAAATTAAATCAAGGTCCACTGTGAACACAAAGAGCTCAAACCCAAACTTCCCAAAATATTCTCAGTTCATCATCATATCCTGTTCTCCTGTCACTTACCCCGCTTTTTGCAACACTTTCCCTCCTTTGTAGTCACGTTGTACAGCAATTTTGAACTTGAACACGATTTGCCAAACGCTGTCACTTTCTCTTAAAAGTACATCCTAATGTTGTATTTTGTCTTTCTAGGCCTGTTTCACTTCCTCATTCCTCTCTCCTCACCTGTGATCTCTCCTCTCTGTGGGCTCAGAGGTGGCTATGCGGTCCTTTCACACGTCAAAGTACATTGCATGCTAATCCCACACCAGCATGCGTTCTCCCTGAAAACAGGTTTTCTATACAGATAATTCAGGGAAAAAAACATACATGATACAAGCCAATGACATTGAGATTCCTCTGACTGAACAGCTCAGAGTTTGTAAATGCATGCATGCGTTTGTAGAAGTGCAAGAAAGGGTTTCCAGCAACAAAATGTGAAAAAAAAAAAATACATGTAGTGATCATCAAAGCAGCATTCACACCATTAAGGCATTCTCTGTATACACATAACATCATTAAAAAGCACCACAGAGAGAGGAGAGCACAGAGAAACGGAGTGAGATAGAGCGAGCGAGCAAAGCTACCTTTGTTGCACCATAAAGAGAGCAGCAGCCCAGCTACCTGATTGTTACCATTCCTGCAGACCATCTTCCCCTCAGAGCAAAACAAAGGATGACGACTAGATATTTATGAGTACACACTGCGATGTGCCGCTATGCCTTATCCTCACCATAACACTGCCTCCGCTGTTCCTGGTTAAGAGCTTGGTATGGTTTAATCAGACCAAGCAGTTCTTCATTACAGTTGGTATAGCTGTGTCGTTATCTTACCTTCCGTCTTTCCCTCCCTCCTACTCTCCATCTCTTCTCTACTGTTCTCTCTCTCTCTCTCTCTCTCTCTCTGTGTGTGTGTGTCTCTCTCTCTCTGTGCACTCTGTGCATGCAACCATAGTCATGTACAGATTGGAAAACAGGATCTAAATAACAACAGTCTCAATCCACTGATTAATACCTACATACACACATAATTTAGCAAAGAGTAAATACTGATGGAAAGCAAAAAAATTAGAAATTTAGCTTCTTTGCCATTACGCAAGACTTTCACATCCAGAAAAGCTGCTAACTGTTACGTTTAAAATCCCTTGCTTTTTAAACTCTAGACCGCTGTGCTCAATTCCTGTCTATCTATGCCTATAGAATACTGCCGTAGAACAAGCAGAATAGAGTTTGCTTGGCTCAAATACATCCTTTCTGTCTAAAGACGAGGCAAAAAAATAGCAGAGGAGCTGCAGAGTATTTCCTCCTTCAGGTCCTTGGTCCCGGTTTTGTTATTGTTGCTGTAGTTGTAGCTGGGACTGCGCAGCTCCATCCTGTGAAGGTCCTTGTGGGTTGGGAAGAGCAGGGGAGCAGGCACACAGGGGGGTGGTGGGATGGTCGGACAAGGGGGCTGAAGGGACAGGAGGCAGGCAGGTGTCACGCATGCAGTCAGGGGAAAGAGGAGAGAGGGTAGCAGAAAAAAAAAAAAAACTCAGCTAAATTCTACCCAGTCACCACAATTAGAAAAATCCGTTTGGATCTGCTCAAGACAACACCAGAAAGGAAGACAAAAAAGCCCAAGATGTAAAATATACATATATAAGCCAGGAAGGTATATATGTATACGGATCCAAGGGAGAAGGAGGAGAAGGACAGAGATAAGGGATGGACGGACGAGGAGGAACAGGCAACTGGCTCACACACAGACACACTGCGCTGAGGCGAAGGCACAGGCTTCAATTTATGCTTTCTGGTTGACACCACCCCCACCTCACACGCACGCACGCACACACACACACACACACACAGAGCGTCCCGCCCCTATCTGCCCCTGTCCCTGTCCTGTCCCGTACTGGATGCGTGGCCCAGCTGATCAGTGCAGAGGGATTAGCCAACGAGGCCAGCTGGCAGGGATTACACAGGCAAAGTGGGGGAGGTAGTAATGGGAGGGGGGACGAGGGGTGAGGAGGGTAGGCCTAATACTGGGGGGATGGGAGGTCCTGTCTTGTCCTACACACACACACACACACACACACACACACACACACACACACACACACAGACAAACAGATGTGCATGTAGTCACAAATTTGTTCACACACATACACATTTGATGCAGATGTATGTGTCATGCACCGGTGCCTGAACACAATATAAAATGCTTACACATATGGCTTTTGCGGTGGATGCGGTGGATGCGGTGGATGCACTGGCTGCGGCGGTGCAGACTGCAGGGGTAGCCAGGCAGTAATGCATGCAGCGCATCCTCTCGCCCGGCGAGTCACGCCGACACACAGTGTTGATAAATGTATGTAAATGTGCAGGAGACAGCGGGGGATGGCTTGAGAAGGGGGCCGAGGGAGGGAGGGGAACCCCACGGGAGAAGGGGGCCAGGCTGACAATGCAAGGCTTTGACCCCTGACCCCTATCCACTCCATCATCCGCGGCCATCAGCTGATCCCGGGAAATGGACAGCCGCAGTAACACCCCCCTCCTCTTCTCCTTTTCCCTCTCACACACACACACACACACACACACACACACACACACACACACACACATACACACACACATACACACACACTCGTCCACAAACAGCGCTGAATCTACCAGGGCCCAACTCACCTCTTTTTTTTTTTTCACCAATCCTTCTCCGTCTCTCGCTCCCTCCAGCCCTCCATTGCTCTTTTCCGTCTCATGCCTCACTTCACCACTTAGCTCGTCCTGATATCACCGCTCCTAACCTTTCTCATTATTTTGAAATGTGTTGACATCTACAACTGTCATATCTATGCAAGAGAGATTTTTTTTATGTGTCCATGTTTTGATTTGGCTGTCAGTCTCAGTTTTACCATTTTTTCTAGAACTGTTTAGACCTACAGCGCTATCATATTAACATCCGCAGTCCTACATGTCGAAGTTAAAGCAATGACATTTTACACATGAAATCAAATGAAACACTCTTTGTCATAGGACAATATATTTGTATTGTATTATTTTAATATTTCTAATACATTTGTGTGCTTAAAATTGATTGCAGTAATTGTTTTATGAACATTAACACTTAAAGTATATTTTAGGGTAAATGGGATCAGGATTAACGGCTGCATGTCTGCCCGGTAGTGATTTACTTCACGCCCTTCGATCTCCATTCTATCAAAAGCGTAAAATATCTATTTCACTATCATGCAGAATTACATAACTTGATGGGATAAATTGTCCTAGAATTTGATATAATATTTGTCATGGAATATACGATCTGTCTCCCTTCTGTCACCAAATCTGCAAGAACTGCCAGGTAAAGCAGGATAATTCAGAAACACGTTTACATAGTATAAGTTGCATCAACTGATATTTTGTGAAAAGCTAAATGTAAAAAGTTTTTTGCAGACAGTCAACGGCAGTTTGAGCTACAGTATATAAGACAGAGATGCAGCTCAGTCCAAACACACAACACAAAATCATGCACACACGTGCAACCACACACACACACACACACACACACACACACACACACGCGCGTCCACAAACCGCTGAATCTACCAGGGCACACACAAAAGGCAGACATAGAGTGATTTCTGTAAAATCAAAGAGACATTTTGTAGGGCCTTGCAGGCAGAAAACAACGGCAGTGTTTCATAGTAAATATATAGAATCGGACATGGTTGACGTGTGACAAATAGGACATTAGTTTAGAATTGTTTACATGAAATGCACAATAACATTGCAGCAGAGCTCTGGTGTGGAACGATTAAGACAGCTTGACCTTCCATTTCTGAGGGATACTGTAGATGGATTTTAAGAGAGAATGTAAGTGAAGGCAGTATTAATATAAGGAAAATGAATTCCCTTTTCCTATATTTGTTTTTTTAGAATAATCTTGTCCACTCTTTCCAATTTGTGTCAAATGTGTTTTGTCTATTTCTTGGAGAAGGCTGGAACCTTATTATTTATGGGCATAAATTACATGCCATAAATTTCATGCATTCTATCCTGTATACTTTTATGTGTTTAGGTTAGGTTATGTTTACCCTTGCACATGTTGGCATGAAGAGAGGAAGGAGATTTGTGACTGCATTTTGATGTCCTGCTACCCCGTTCTGGATTTTAAAAGCTTGTACATGTGAGGATGAGAGCGGGCGAACGGGCATGCAACCCTACTAGCAGGCAGCTAGGGAGATCACAGAGACTTTTTTTTATCATACAGAGAAATACAAGGGAAAGACGCAAGGAGTTATACAAAGAGACAAGCTGGGAGAGACACACAGGCAGAAAGACAGAGAGACAGGCCGAGACAAATAGACAGTGCTCGTTCCTAGGTCGGTAATCTGATGGAGAGATTAGCAAGCAGGCAGCATTTGGGTCGGATTATCGAGTCATTAGAAAAGACTGGTGCTCCAGAGCCTCTCTCATGTGTTAATGTGGCTTTACAGATCCTCTGTGCAGTCTGCACAGATTGTCTAGATTGTGTCAAGAGTATGTACAGTAGATCGTCTTTCAATGTGTAGATAGGGCCACATGAACCTAATGCCCCACGGATTGATACGTGTTAGTTAGGTGCCATATAAAATACACCAACCTTTATGACTGATGTTCTATTTTCAATTTCAGTTTTAATTATTTTATTATGTTAAAAAAAGAGCAAAGTAATGGCAGAATTGTTAATTCTTTTTTTTCCTTCTTTGGGTGAGGAACTTCCACATTGCAATACCACAGATTGCGACGTGTTTATAGCAGAATGTAAGTGTGTCACAACGAGAATGTCCCCTATATATCTGTATAAATCTTCTTTTTTTTTCTTTTTTTTGCATCAGTTGAATCTCCATTTAATGTTTATTCCAGGGCATGTGCTAACAAATGTTTGGATTTTTTTTATCCTGAAATTTGCAATCACCACCTATCATCAGAATTTATTTGTATGTAAAACTACATAGCATTTTTATTGAAAGCTTTTATTTTTAACCAAAAAAAATAACATAGCTCAATATTTCAGCAATCGCACACAAGTTCTGGCCCAGAGGTAGGTGAACCTGAAGACAACTGAAGGAGTCTCTGCATCAGCACTATGTCTAACTGTACAACTGATACATTGTAGCATTTAGCGCTGTAGGTCAGTGGAGAATACAGAGGTATGTGGCCTTTGTGCATTTGCAAATCATATAGCAGTGATGTTCAGTGATGACGGGATTTAAACAGGATCAGGAGGAAGCCAGAGAGCTTACGAGTGTGGATGTCTGTGCAGGGGAATACATGTATTTACAGTAGGTTATGTGGATTTTGGGTAATAACTCTGTAAATATCAGTGGCGATACACACAGATCAACTGTGTGTGTGTGTGTGTGTGTGTGTGTGTGTGGGGGGGCGGTAGCTGGGCAGTTCATTGACAGCTGATCAATGCTGCTCACACTCTGTGTCAGATGTGCTGATATTGTCCAGTGATCGCAATATCAGTTTCAGTTTCGCTAGAGTGGGGGCAATGGAGCCTCTGATGGGTGTGTGTGTGTGTGTGTGTGTGTGTGTGTGTGTGTGTGTGTGTGTGTGTGTTTGTAATATTTACTTAATACCAAAACATGTAGGTATAGTATACACAAGTCATGTGTCAGCAAGAAGACAGTTTTTTCAATTCCTCAATGACCAAGCAGTTCTTGAATGAGCTTGTAACTTTACTTCCAGGTCGAATTTAAGCTCTCTCGCGCTCTCTCACACACACACACACACACACACACACACACACACACACACACACACGCAAACACACACAATCCGATCTGCGTTCCCAAAAATCTTCCATTTTTGCTGCTGCCTCTGCATACACCATGCCCCAGTTCCCCACCCCCATCCCTTTTAGTCAAATAAATTGCTATGTGACCTACTTCCCATTTTGCACCATTTCTGTCATGTTCAGATATTATTGTTTGAACATGAGTGATTTGCTTTGGGGCATACAGTATCAAAGAAAACATGGTGTATATAATATGGGGCATACTGTAAAGTGTAATGAATGCTTTAAAAAATATGGAAGCATTAACATCAGCATTGACAGTTTTGTTTCCCCCCCGAATTATGTGCAGCATGGCAGCTTCTTTTAATGTGTGGGCAATGTTTTTTTATTTAAAGGCTTTTTTTTTTTTTTTTTAAATTGCTGTTGTATGATTTGTAATTAAAATACATGGTTCACCTATTTTCTGATTAACAAACAATAATACCCACAGCCCTCAAAATAACAGGATTTATTTATGATGGTCATAGGGAAACAAGGTAAATCAATTTTGCAGCCTAGTTAAGCAGACAGCACAGTGGTAATTTTCAGTAATAAGCATGGCTAATTCATTCGACCACATTGCATTTATAACTCAGGTAGGGCTGCACTAGTTGGCATTCTGTTTGGATTTGAGGTGCATTTTTAATAGAAGGGGATCTTATGGCGCAGCACGCTGGATCGAAAATATCACATGTAGGCAGAATATACGACGGGTTAGGAGTGCTGCGGTGACTTTTATTTTATATTGCTGTTCATTTATTTACATGTCATTTCATGTATTACACAACTTTTTTTCTGGTTGCACAGATTTCATTTTATTTCAGAATACACATTACATTTGCACACATTCATGCACAAAGTTCCATCTGGTACAAAATTGCACAAGGATCATCAAATTTTTTTACATGTGAATAACAGTATGCATGTATGTATTTGTGCATATGTAACCATGCAGTGATGGCACCGGAGACCACACTGACCCTGATTTATTGGGATCAGAATCCACATGACAGCAATTCATTTACATCCATTAACTACATCGCTCGCTCTCTCTTTCTTGCTCTCTGTGGACATTTTGCACTCTTGCACAATCACTTTGAACATTCTTCGTTTCTCCCCTCACTCTCTGACTTTTTCCTCTCTCAGCATGTTGTGCCGCTCTCTCGCATTTAATCAGTCACTCTCGCTCTACCAGTCTCTCCTGCATCTCGCTGCTAGTTTTGCTATTGGGATTCCATATTCCTAATCCATTTTAGAAGATCTTTAGCATCCCGCCCTACCTCTATGCATTAAGGTTTGCTACAGGAACGATAATGTCATCAAGCGGTGTGTGTGTGTGTGTGTGTGTGTGTGTGTGTGTGTGTGTGTTGGAGCCATGTGGAACCTCTGGCTGGCTGGGAATCATATAAGTGAACCCTATAAATAATCATTATGTTACATGTACTCAGACTTTTTAATAAGCGAACAGACTATCTGTGTAATCGGAACAAATTAAACAGTGCTCAACAAATTGGCTGATTATGATTGCCAAAGGAATTTGACATTAACATTATAAGCTCAGCATCTTGTGATCATTTCAACGGATCCTCCATGCCGCTTTCTCATTAAAGCGCCCAACTCATGCAGGTTCTCATGCTCAAGGGTCTTTCTCTCTGCCCCTTACGATAAGACACTTTATTGTTGGCCTACATCCCTCGCTGCCTCTCCAGCTCTTACTCTCCATTCTACCAGTTTCTGTCTGCCAAATGCTTTTTACTGGCTTTTCAACTCAAGAAAGGCGAATTTGCTTGAGGGAGAATTTGCCATTTATTCTGGAGACAAAAAAATGAAAAGGGGCTTTAGCACTTTTGTATCTTTGTCGCTTTTTGTCTTCATTGTCTACGTATCTTTGCTCTCTGCCCTATTGTGAAGTCTCTTCATCCAACTCGGGCCTCCGTGCCTTCACTCTGTCCTCGGGGAGAGAGGAGCGGGAGAGTGTACGGCTGGCTCAATTCACTGGGGGTTGGGTGATTGAGACAACGAAGTATGATTTTTCTAGACTTGCACAATAATGCACACATACACTATTGTATGCACACCATTATGGCAAGTCTTCAAAGTGTATGCACACGCATCAAAGTACAGTATAGTCATGTCTTACAGCGTGCTCATATGCACACACATACAAGCAAGCGTTTCATTTTAGCATAGTGCATGTGCTTGCCTAATCACAAATTTATTCTAAAAAGAAAGACAATGCAAAAATCCTTTGCTCACAACTCTTAACCAACATAGCTTGGGGACAGGTTCTACCAGTATCTGTTTAAGGATTGGCTGAGGATGTGGTGCGGAGGAAAAGTTGCAGTTGGCAGCAGGCAGAAAGACACTGCAAGGGGAGCGGGGGTTCACAATAAAGGATTTCAAACCAAAGCCTCTTTAGTAAAGAGGAGGGAGGGAAGAATGGGGCTGTGGGGGTGGTGAATAGATACAGGATGACACAAGGTCCAGATTAACCCTAATCTCAGGCCTGGTGGTTTAGGTGAGGCTGAGGGACTGGAGGAAGCTATCCCATGCCAGGTGGTCATGAGGAGGTTAAAACTGGGAAAGGGTGGGGGGCACTGGGAGGATGAGGATGGGACAGGGTGTTGCTAGGGAAGACAGAGAGAGAGACAGAGGGAGAAAGAGATGTGAGTGGAGTCAAGTATTTCGATAGCTTAATTTCCAGCGTGCCTTATTCTGAAATAAAACCTTAAATCCGAAAAGACTGACGAGAAACAGGGAAGAAGGTTAGGGATCGGGGTGGGGGTTGCACAGCTAGCAGAACAGCAGGCACTGTGACGGTGGCTGCAGGGTGATTGGGTGGTTGGTGCATGGTGACAGTGGCACATGCCCTGGTGCATGGGATTAGAGGGACAGTCAGTAATCTGCTGTTTAGGCTGTATGTAGGGCAAGAGTGGCTTAGCCCAGCCACTCTTAGCACGGGTGGAGCGCCAGAGCGAGAGGGAGAGGAAGTGGACTGGCATTATATAGCTGCACTCGACTCGCTCAAATCTCATCTTGTTTTCTCTGTGTTTATCTCTTTCCTCTCCCGCTACTGTACTTGCATGTATCGTCCTATGATATAAAAGCTTTACGTGCCATTCTGAAAGTTATAAAAATGCAACAACTAATGTGCAGATGGGGAATGATGATGATTTTTGATTTAGAAAGACAACTAGAGAAAAGTCAGAGAAAGGTTATTTTAGAAATTACTTAAAAGTTGGGGTGAAAATCTGTAGTTTATATTTGTACTAATACTGAGTGAAATACTATAAAATTAATACAAAGAATACAACCTTTTGTCAGTAGTGGAAAGTAACTAAGTACATTTACTCAAATACAATACTTTTACTTTATTTATTTGAACATTTTAACACTTATGCAACTTTGTACTTCTACACTACTGCATTTCATAGGGGAATACTTCATTTGACAGCTATATAGTTACTAGTTACTTTTCAGAGTAAGATTGTACATTCAAAACATATAATCAGTTTATAAAACATACCGCATTGTTATAGGTTAAACTACTCAATAGTATATAAAGCTGTTAAAATGTGCCCCACCTTGACCAAATAAAACGTGAAATGAATGCTTACATGTTAATGAGTCAATAATAATGATCCAATAATATAATACTATAACACTGATAGGGGCAATAATGCATAATGAATGCTCTTACGTCACGTAAGTACATTTAGTGGAGTTGTTTCACAGTGTGGCTTTGCTACTTTTACCTCAGTAAATGATCAAAATACTTCTTCCGCCTCTGCCTTAAGGTGCTGACACACCAACCCGATTATCGGCCGTCAACCAGTCTGGCGAGGTCAGTGACTCGAGTGTGTTCAGTGCCGTCGTCAGTCGGAGGAACCGTCGGCCTTCATTTGGGCCGATTTGACATGTTGAATCGGCCAGTGGGCAGTCGGATTCAATGACCAATCTGATTGGTGGAGTGCTAACCCGGAAATGACGAGCGGGATGAGCGTAAAACTGACCTTTGTCGATCTGAAATGAAGACAGATTCAGCAACTGCATGGCCTATTTCTCGCTTAAAATGTTTTCAGAAACTATTTTTATAGAATATGAGATTGTATTCCGAACGAGCCGCCATTATGGTCTGGCTTTGAAATTCGGGAGACGCCAGACCCACGTGACACGTTCGTCCAATCAGCTGCCGGTTTTAATTTTTCACGCGCAGAACGTACGCTCAAGTCGGCGCTGCTTCGGTGTGTTCCGAGGCACTTTTTTGACCAACTCGGGGAGGCAGTCAGTCCAACTGCCTTTTCTGCCGAAGGTTGGCCGTCGGGTTGGTGAGTCAGAGCCTTTACAACATCTTCAGAATGTCTGTAGAAACATTTGGTCTGAAAGTGAATGCTCCCAAGGAAAATGTTTCTGACATTTGATTAAATTAGACACATTTAGGTCTTACAAAGTAATTGTAATGTCCCCAACAACATAACTGCAGCTGAAAAGTAGGACTTAGCGAGTTTATTACATTTTATTAAAGGTATCCAATCTTGTAATTGTCTGCCCCACCCTGATTTGTTTCACCTGTTCTTGAGTCCTCATGTCACCTGTCTCTTGTTTTCTCGTTACCTCTTGTATTTAGTCTCTGTGTTTTCTTTGTCTGTGGTCAGGTCATTGTGTATTGTTTAGGGTCTGTGTTCCAGTTTTTCGTATCCTGTTCTTTTGCTTCCTCTACATTCTGGAATGATTTTTGCCTGCTGCGTTCAGGACTCCTTTTGTTGGTATAGACTTTATGTTATTAAATCCTCAAGCTCAATTTTGCCTGCTGTCTCTGCATTTGGGTCTGATATTCTCTGAATCTTACAACAGTTAAACAGAAAATGGCTGAGAAAGGGATGCTCTTCCTCCTTTACTGAGGAAAGTTCTTACAGTTTTTTGTTTTTTGTCTGACAGTTGGTCAGACAAAAAAGACATCTGAAGATGTCACCTTGGGCTCTGGAAACTGTAGTGACACAATTCACCGATTAATCTAGATAATAATCTGCAGATTAATTGATAATGAAAATAATCACAAATTGAAGCCCTAGTTGTTACTACTGTTACAATTAATTATTGAATAAGATTTGTCTAATGTTCTTTATGACTACAAAAGTTTATTGCCATTGATTTTGTATTTTGTGTCGGTAAAGTTCACTGAAATGAGAGAGAGGATGTTATATTGCATGGTCATCTGGAATAACATATCAGATGTGTATTTACCTCCCCAGAGAAAGCAACTGAAAGACACAAGAACCATCTTGGAAAGGTACCACCATGCAGTCTACCCTTAGCCTTTCATGTCATTCAAACAACCCCCATCTCCTCTCTCCATTTTCCAATGAGCCAAGTGATTTATGTCAAGTGAAGTCAAGCATGGGCCAGCATATGAATAAAAATGTGTCAAGTTGGCTTCATCTACTCAGGTCTATGAATTGATATGGCTTAGTTTTGAATATGAATCCCCGGAGAGCGCCACATTGCTTTTAACTGACTGTAGCTTCAGCCGAGCAATCAAACCCTTTGTTTTTTCACACCATCCCACAATCCCACCTGCTTCGGCGAGACGATGGAGGGCCCTTTGAAAACAACGAGGCGGCATGATTTATTATTCTAATTAGGCGAAGTGAGACTTTAGCAAAGCCACAATTACACTAAATCGCCAAAACAGTTTTCTGGTTGGCTGGCTCCTGTTCTGTTCAGATGTTAATCAGAGGCAGCTATTGAGTCAAGGTGCAAACTGCTTGTGAGTCACACTTTTGCTTGGTAATATCTTCCATAAACACAAACAATCAAACAAACAAACAAATGTTTGAGTCCTGTATTGAATTACAAATAAGCATTTTGGCTCATTAAAAGAATTCCATTTAACGGTCTAAAAACGAACATAACCATACAGCTTTCCAACCACCTCAACACACAGAGGGCTTAACGTGCCATGATACCCGGTTCAAATCTACTGCAGTGTTTATTTCCAGGTCATTTCATAATCTCTTTGATACTCACATCTGCACATCTCTTCACTCTCCCTCACTGACAATCAAACAGCTGCAAGCTGGCATACTCACTAAATCCTTCGCTACCACACACACACACACATGCAATCACCCACCACATGCACAAACGTACACTACATACACAAGTGCCCATTAGAGAGCACGCACACAATGGTGCACACAGGCTCATGTAACCACATGCCTATGTGCGCACAAGCACCCAGGCGCAAACACTTATGCATGCAAGTGTACACACACACACACACACTTCTACTCAAACTGCTATCGCACTCACACAAAACAACTGGTTTTATTCATTACAGATAGCCTTCTGAATTAAAAGTCCTCCGGCACAGACTCGGGGAAAATACTAAATCTATTGATAATTCTGTTAAAGGAACGCACACATACATTCACAGGCGCACACACAGAGAGAAAATTGGCACACACAACGTGGGCTCTCTGTATGTATGTACGTGGTTCCTATCCATCCCTGTGCTTCTCATCACCTTTTTGTCCCCTCCTCCTCTCTCCCCTTTCCTCTTCCTACATCCCCACACACCCCAAAAACACCCCAATCATCCTGCATCAACAGGCATGTGAACCCAGTGTTTGGTTCATCTCTCTCTCTCTCTCTCTCTCTCTGCCTGCTCTATTTTCATCTGTGTGCTTCCACTCGCCTAGCTTTCGGGTAATTACCTGGCATTTGCATTGCAAAGTCCCCTGTGCCGCCCTCAGCTCCTCCGCAGGTGATTGAGCTTCATTTCCCCAGCAGATAAGAGAGAGAGAGAAAGACAGAGGGGGGAAAGAGGGTATTGCAGCAGGGTCTGAAGTTATTCTGGCTTGCAGCATAGGAACAATGCCCTGGATTCTTTGTTACTGGTAAACTGGCTGGTTCAGAGCATGCACAAGAAGTTCCCACACGGAAAGAATCACCCTCATTGCTATCACATTACTGGTTTGGCTCCATCTATAACTGAATGTAGAGCATATCCAGCTTTTGATCTCTGAGACACGTCCCGGACATCAACTTTCAAGATGAATGATATGACTTGCTTGAAGACTTTGGGCAGCAATTTGCACATCTAAACAAGAGCGAAGATGACAGCATGTAGTGTTGTGGTTTTTGACCTCAATGTTGTTAGTATGTAGTCTGGCTATCACCAGACCAAGCTCAATCTTTTAAGATTGAACATTAGTCTGGGGAGTCTGCTCTGTATTTTCTCTGCACAAGAGGCGTGATCAACGGGCATAGTTCAAATGACTCTGTACGCAATTGGATAGTCCTTCAACCAATCAGACCAACAATCCGGGTGACGTAGCAGCGACAGCGGCATCAACGGGTTGCTGCCATGGAGTGCAGCGCTTCAGTGGCCGGCTTGTTGAATGTAAACAAAAAGCTGCTTGGTCGCTTCTCTAAAGTCATCGTGTTAAACCTGCCAATAGCGCGCCAGGAGTCCGTTTCGGAAAGCAGGTTGAGTGAAAACTCTGAGTTTGTTAACCCTAAGATGAGGGAAACTCTGGGTTTTCTGTTTCAGAAAGAGAGGTAACTTAACCTCAGAGTCAGTTACTATGGTAACTGAGCCTGTGAACCTAACCTGGTCAGGAGCAGGTTTTCTTCAATAAACCTCGAGTTTCTCTCAGTCTCCTCCCTCTGACAGCGCTCTTTCATTTCCTCATTCATTCATTCAGTCTGTATCAGGTGCATTTTAGCGCAGTTTGTTATTTGCATGAATAAAAAAAACAGTGTTGGTTTATTAACTATGTTAGGCAGATTATAAAATGTTTTTTTTCTCAAAACATGGCATGTCCTTTTGTCGACGATCCCGTTGATGAAGAAGCTGTATTACTTGGCAGGGAGTTAAACATACGTCGGGAAATGATATTGCGGCCCCGACTATAGATGGATTTTCATTTCCAGTTAACTACGTATTTGAGCGGTATTGTTTTTTCTTCCCAGTCTATCAGTTATGTAGCCTCCATAACCTTAACCAGTAAGAGCCATTAAAAAGAAATAAATGATTGTAAATCATAATTCTGTTAATGATGGTGCTGCAACCTCAGAATGGGATTAGTAGTAGTTTACTTTTTCGCCCGCAGGATTGCACCTAAATTCAATTATAGGTGTAATACCATTCCAGTTTTCCCCAGTAATATTATAGGTTACCTGTGATTAAATATCAAATGAATACACTATATTAGAGCTTACGCATTGACTCGAGCAGCAATTTTCTCCCACACCAATTCTCGCTATTTTGCAGCAGCAGCCATGTTGCTTTTTTTAAACAAAATATATATTCAAACTCGCTGTATGTGCGCATGAGTATTTCCGCCGACCCGTTTGTTTGTGGTTTTTACCATGGTGAATCGTAGTATCATGGCTCCATTCATGCTGCCTTTTTATTGTGGTGGTGCACGCGCTTAGCTCTGAATGAACCTACTCGAATCAGCTGTTCTGGAACTGAAAACTCAGAGTTTCCCATCTCAGGGTAAATCAACTCAGAGAAACGAAACGGGCCCCAGGTGGATAAGCCAGTTTGTGATTGGTTCCCACAAATTTGTAACGGAAGCAGGATAGATAAACGTACAGTTTCCAGCCTGACCTGCAGGGCGAAATCAAATCACCGGCAGATCGGGCTGGGTTTACCGAGTTTAGTTAGTATGCCTTTATTAAAGATACCATTGACTGACCAGGTAACTCAAAGACAAATATATTACTTACTAAGGTGATGACGTTTTATGAGTTTGGCATTTGTCAACAGATACGACTCAACCAACCTGATAATCATATGTAAAGAGCAGAAAATAGAAAGTGTCTCCAAACATGATAAATGTGTCTTTTATACCATTTTGCCATACCCCACCATGCAGGTGTAGCTAGCCTACATATGATATCACAATAAATACTTTTTTAAGGTTCAAGTTTAAGTTACCAAAGAAAAAGATAAAGAGACCCAGCATGGAGTAGTGTGGAGACAAATGTACATTTATCAGAATCAGATTTCAGAATCAGATTTATTGGCCAAGTATACTTACATACACAATGAATTTGACTTCAGTAGGTGTTAACTCTCTATACATTCAACAAATAGACATGTAGTAGTAACATACTGTACAATAGAGGCAACAATATACATATAGGCACATATCAACATAATATACAAAAATACAAATATACAAATAAGACATCATATCAAGACAAGTACAGAATCACCAGAATAGTTTAATATAATCACTTATGGAATAGTTTTAAATGGTCAATGCAATTCAATCTCTTTTTCTATATGCTCTTAAAGAAACATTTGCGTGTTGAGTGACAGCTATCATACACAGACAGATTATGCAGATTTGTTTTTTTTTTTAACATTTGTGTAACACATGCTGGGCCATTTTGTAGGCTATTAACATTAGACTCTTAAAGCTGTTTTTTCATCAGGCTTAACCCCACACACGCGTTCCTTGATGTAAAATGAACCACAAAGGCAGACCTACTCATCCATACATCCATACTCCAACCTGATCTACCCAAAGCACCTCCCACCGAATGAGAGCTGATAATTGGCGTGAGCTAATTTGCATGCGGAACGCCGTCGATATTTATTTAAATTTAATTTCGTTCCCTCACACGTAGGCTTTTGTGCCAAAGTCATATTAACCCCTTGATTAGTTAATATGCAGTGCACGACGTTGCCCACTCACGATGAATATTCATATTGGTGGCGTTTTCGCCGCCGTCTCTCCACCCCTCCCTCTCCCTCTCCCTCTCCCTCTCTGCTCTCCCGTCCCGGCCGTAAAACGCAACAGAGTGTCGCTATGCCTATGAGGCATCCCGGAAGACTCTGCCATTTTCACAGTTGTTCTAAAAAGAAAACCGGTCTTATACATCCATGTCACAAACACAAACCGTTTGGCTCCTTCTAGTTTCTGTGTCGTTCGCTGCCGCTGACTCAATGGCAGATAAGACCCAGCTGCCAACCAGAGACCGCGCTCTGAAAGGAAGAGAGGAGAAAATGGTCGTGACAGGTAAATAACGCGGTGACAAGCTGTATCCAAAATGATGAAGTTGTTCAGAGCTGACACCTGGTAAACTGTTCAAGCGCTCGCAACTGCTATTGTTCAGTTGGTATTGATTTAAGACAGGTATTTGAATAAAATAGAAGTATGATATACAGACATAGCCTATTACACACACACACACACACACACACACACACACAAAAGCCTACTGTAGGCACATACTGTGGGCTACATTCTTTCTGTGTGTGTATTATTGTACAAGTGTTCTGTATGGCTTCATGGCTAGAAGGCATTTACCACTGCTTTCTCTGCAAAGTGTATGTTAGAATTTGAGTCTGAGCTTGATAATGACTAATAATTTACCACAGCTTTTCACTTTTTTGCGTCTCCATTCTGCAGAAAGGGTCCAGGGTGTCTGTTCAATGGTTTTAATTGGGTGTCCTTGAGAACATTTTCATTCATTTTTTAATGCAAATCGGATTGAGGTCATGATTTAGCCATTGTAGAACTTTAATCTATTTAGTTTTTAAACCACTCCGGTGTTTCTTCGGCCTTGTGATTTAGGTCATTGTCCTGCTAAAAGGTGGACTTTGTCCCAAGTGTCAGTTTTTTAGCAGACTGAAGCAGGTTCTCTTGTGGTATCTTCCTCTATTTTGCTCCATCCATTTTTTTCTTCAATTCTAACAAGATGGCCAGTCCCTGCTAAGGAAAAGCATCACCCCAGATTGATGTTGACGCCACAATACTTCACTGTGGTGATGGTGTTTTTTGAGGCATGGGCAGTATTGTGTTTGCACCACACATAGTGCCAAAAACCTCTATCTTGGTCTCATCTGGCCACAAAACCTTCCTCCCATTCCACATCTCAGTTCGGTCACTCTCATGCTTCTTGCTTTGATGTGTTTTTTTCCTTGAGTTATTGCTTCTCTCTAGCTGCCCTCCAAAAGGGCCAGGCCAGTTTTATGCAAAGCGCTTGATATGGTGCATCTTCACTCTGTCACTGAACTCTGGAGCTCCTTCAAAGTGAGTGTTGGATTGTTGGTGGCTTTCCTCACAAGTCTCGTCCTTGCTCGGATGCTGAGTTTTGAGGGACGGCCTTGTCTGCGTAGTGCCTGGGTGTTATGATGCAACTTTACACACTTGGACATTATTTTTTAGCCATTTCCCAATTTGTGCATGTCTACTAGGCCTATTTTATTTCCAACTTTTTTTTTAGAATGCTCAATGGTCTTCATTTTCACACCTACTAATACTTTTGCAAGCCACTGTATGTCTGTCACAAAATACTTTTAGAAAAAGTTGAATAAGCCAAAAAAGTATAATTTAAAAAAAAATGAACTTATCGATGTAGGTTTACAGTGCAGTATGTTGTACCATTTGCGAGGTCTTATGATTCTTTATAAAGAGAAGTCAGTCTAAGCAACACATAGTGGCTGACTACGGGACATCTGCCAGCACATATTCGGGTTAATATATTCTTTGTACTACTGTTCATCAAGTCATCAGACATTATCAGACTTTGGATCAAGTAGCACATACATTCTTGCGAGTCTTGGCAGAATGTTTTCACACAGTTTACTTCCCAGATGTGTAGTGATTTCTTCCTTTGAGTTATGGCCATGGGAACCTAATCTAGCATACTTAACCTTTTTAAACCATGCATGCCCAAGGCACATTTGTTGCTATACTTCTTAGCCTGTTTGGTATTTGTGATGTGGACAGTAATGAAATCTGAAGAGGTAGCAAAAGCCTGTTGGGATGTATGGTGGGATTGTGTTACATATAGTTTATGATTAAATCAAGGCTAAAAGTAATCTGTATGGATCAACTTCTCAACACTGTCAGAGACACATTTCTGTTCACAGGAAATATGATGTCTAAAGTGAAGATTTGATACCCATTTTCTTGGTTTTAGTGCATGTGAACATGTACACCTTCTTTTGCATCCTATTTATAATTGTATCCATTCTTGTGATGTAGTACCAAGTCATTTCTGCTTTTCATCTTTTCATTTAGCTCGTCATCTTTCTATTTTGGGACAGAAGCGCTTGTAGGAGTATGTGACAAACGCAAAACATGGTGCGATTTGAACCTGGCCCCCTTCTTCACCTACTCAGACTGAGGCGTCCGAAAAGTGCATTGTGGGAGCTGGGTGTGATTGCAAAGGAGGAAGCGGTGCCGCAGCGTCCAGGGGCCCATCTGGGCATTATGCGCATGAAGGCTCCGCCCCATCGTAAGTTCCTGCTCCGTCTGTCGAAGCAGCTCGGAGACACCGCATGGCGGAAATCTGTTCCTCCCCTTTCACCGTGGGGGAGGGGGGGCAGCTTAGGTGGGGACGGGGTTATTCTCGCACGTGTGTGTGCGTGTGCGTGTGCGTGTGTGTGTGTGTGTACACATTTGTCCCCTCTCTACAATGAAGATCACTAATTCTGAAAGTTGCTTCTACCCCTCCAGCCTCTTTAAAGAAGCTCCTTGTTCCTTGTCCAGACGTCCCGGTGTCCTGCGTTCCCTCGCTCGCTCCACTCTCTATAATGTACTCTGTGACCTTGGCGACAATGATCCAGTGGCAGATTGCTACATGGTAGGGGCACAGTAGCTATTATTTTGAGTCGGTGCAGAATAGACTGCCAATATTTCTTCCAAACAGGATGGGGGAGGTCAGCTGACCAAAATCAATCTCTGTTACATGCTTCACTATAACTCTTCAAAGCAGGTTCATGGCGAAGATATATTTCTGTCATTATTGCTCTGTTGTTTTCCCATCTCTGCTGTCTCCAGATGCCCTTGCTTTTTTGGCTTTTGCAATAAGCTCAGAGGGGAAGAGAAATGTGTAAGAAAGCATGCAAATGAAGTATACAAACAGTAGATAAATAAATGAGAGATTTGCTCATGGGCAACGCTGTGTCTTACTGATTAGGCTTGTTGCCTCAGCGTAACGACGTCCTGTGTTCTGACCCAACCTGAAATCTGGAGCTTGTAGTACCCCCATGTCTGTGTGGGTTTTTCTTTTAGGAGCTCCGGTTTCCATACCACAGACAGTTGGGTGAATTGGAGAATGCATTATTCTGCATCTTGCCCAATGCATGCTAGGATTGACTCCAGCCCACTGTGCCACTGAAGAGTATAAGCGCTATAGAACATAGGATTTGCTCTGGTATATCTGCAGAGGGAAAGTGTAAAGGTACATTTAGTTTTTAGTATGATTTCTCTTTACTATGTAGTTAAAAAAAAAAGATGCATTTATTAATTTGTGCTGACCAGGTGGATGTCATCCCCTTCTGTTCTTCATCAGTGTTTGAGTAAAGATAATTGTGCAGGCCCCTACAGGATGTTCCTCCATCTTGCTGGAAGGGGATAATGGAGCCAGTGCTATAGTAGGTACAGTAGTCTTCTCCATAGCAACTGTTTTCGTTGCTAGGAAACAGTATGTATGGAATGCATGGATGGCTTCAAAGTTGTACTCTTCAGTGTTCCCTCCTTGAGCAGAGGCAGCTTTCAATGTACGTAAGACTCTCATTACCAAAGCCGGTTGATTGTTTTTAGGCCACAGCAGCAGCATTTTTTTTTTTTTACTTACCTCCTTAGTGTTTTTAAAGATCGACCACCTCCCACCAGCCTTGCCTCTTTCCTCCCCTTTCCTCCCCTCCTTTGCCCCACTCTTCTCGCCCCTACCCATCCTCCCATACAGCAGAGGGTAGTTGGCACCACTATAAAGCTTCAGCCTCCTCCGACGACTCGTGCCTGACTCTCTGCCAACCTGTGTGAAGCTAGGAAGAGGAATAGTGAGAGGGAGGGAAGAGGAAGAGAGATAGAGAGAGAGAGAGGGAAAGGATTTTTGGAAGGAAATAAACAGAGCAGCCTGGAATTCGACCTTTCCTTCACCAGTTTTGGCACCCAGGGATAGTACCTCTCCCAGGTCTCTGCATGAGGGGGCAGCAGCGCTTGGACTTCAGTTTTACGGGTGAGAAACACAGGACCTCGGGTAGAATCGAAGGGTAACAAAGACTAAATACCATCCGAAACCATTCAAACTGGATGTTATTATCTGCTAAGCAACAGATAGATTGTTGTGCCCTTGACTGATGGTAACCATGATACAAGCAGAGCGGCAGGGTCCGATGTTTTGGTTCTGGTCCAGCCGCCTACAACCACCATACTAAAAGCAACAAAAGGTGACCAAAGTACTCCGCTTCAGTCCCGCTGTACTGTGTAGCCTGCACTGCGCTTTTTAGATATCCTCGAAAACAAAGCCGCACAAAAGAAATTACGCCCATATCTCATCCAAGTTGAGAAAAAAATCCTTTTCATAAATCCTTTGCCCATATTCAGCCTGTTTTTCTTCTTTTGTAAACTCAGTCAGTCACCCTCCCTGCTTGTTTTTTGTCGTCCTCTGTTCTTTCTTTTGCTGGTGTAGTGAGGCAGCGTAGTGAGGGTATTCAGCCAGTTCTTTCTCTGTGTTAGGTGGGGTAATTCTGGCAGAATGGGGTGTGGGCGCTGGGCTGGCAGGGGGGGAATGCTGGGCTAGGCACAGTGAAATGAGCCAGCCTGGCACCACCTGGACCTCTGCCAATTGCTCCATGGGAGAAATACCCACAGCAGAGGTTGGTGTGCGAGTGATTGCGTGCTTGTGTGCGTGCAGGAGGGTGTACACGCGTTTGTAAGAGGAAAGTGAGGGATGATGGGAAGGTGGTGTGAGGAAGAGAGTGTGAAGTGAGAGGGCAGGGGGCTCTGAGTTGGCTTCTCTGGACAGGGCTGTGTCGGCGTGTTCTTGGCTGTCTTAATTTTTACCTCCCTCTTTTTTTTTTTTTTTTTTTTTTATTTGTTTGCTTGTTTGTTTTCTCTGTGTTCTCTCTTGGATGAAGTGCTTGGTCTTTTCATATAGCGCCCAAAGGCTTGGTGGTCTGAAAGCCAAAATAATCCTTCACTGCCTCTCTGTTACCCTTATCTGTTGCTTCTCACTGGCTATTTACTCCTTGTATTGTTTTGGCAGGCGATCTCTCCTCCCACTCCTCCTCCTCTATCGCACACTTGTCTCTCTCTCACTCTCACATTTTCTCTCTCTGTCATTTGGCAACTTCAGTACTTTTTATCTCTGTGACCGGAATATGCAAGAGCGTGAGAGTGAGCAGAGGATGGAGACTAAACAAATCCACAGAAGAAGGATGAAGATTTCCTTTGTCCGCCTACCACCTTAAGTCACCCCTGTGGACTGAGAATATTTAGCCAGTACACTGACACAGATATACTTTGATTGCAGCCGACTGCGCCCGTGAACATGACCTGGCAGTGCCAAACAACCTGCTGCTAAAATACAGAACAGTTGCACAACAGGAGGACAGGAAGGGACTGCCTGAAGGCATCCCAGGCCTCTGTGACATTTTAGGGGTCTTTTATGCTTCTGCAATCTGTTACTGCACAGAAAAACAACTTTGTCTAATATCAAAAAGTGCCCTTAAGGTGGCTCAACAAGACAGGTGTTATCAGATCATGTGCTGTGGTGCTTTTTGTCTCCTTCAAAACACGTGCTAATCTTTAAAGTCCAGACACGGCACCGTTTCTTTTCAATGCCTCTGTACAAGCTGGCTTTACAGTCTGAAATAAACTGCAGGTAACTGGTGTTTGGCCTGTTGTCACAGTTGGAGATCATCCCTATCTAGGAAATGAACTGTTATGGCTCTATCAGATTAGAGATTGATTGTATTTAGGTCAATGTCACACATCACATCTCTGAGTGGCCAGAGAGCAATCACACATTGAACTTAAAGCAAGTGTCCATTATTGGTATGTGCCTAAGCTCTTGGTGTAGCCTGTTTATCTGTAGACTAATATTAGTGGTTGCAGTACAAACCAGCCTTGCTTAGTGGAGATTTGCACGCTAAGTCACCTCAGTCTTCTTAAATCTAATCCTCCTCACACATCTGTGGACTACACACACACACACACACACGCACACACACTTCCTTTTTAGCGCTCTAATTCCATGCAGCACAGTTGGAAGTAAAGTGCCACCCCCTGCCACCTCTCAGCACTCCAGTTTGTTTTACTTATCGGGTATTTTTAACATGGCGAAGATTAGGACAGCATTGGGTCTAGTTGCGAGGTCCTCCCCTGCTCATGAGGTTATACAGGCGTGTGCCGCGGAAGTGTTGCCATTGATTCACTTTGTGGATACCCAATGATGCCAAGCCCAGCACTTAATACACTCACATTCGAAGCAATGTAGTTGAGTAAAAGATATATCAGGAAATAACTGTGTTATAGTGTTTAATTGTGGGTATTGAGTAGAGGACAGCAGGGATAGACTGGCGGGCAAAGCCGTGTAATCTCTTAAATGCCTTCCAGCACAGAAGCCTCCGGCTCTGATCTGCTGGCCTGGGTTAGCCTATAATGAAGTGCAGACCTATAAGGCCTAGTTGAGGCCGCTAATGGGCCTCCTTACACACATACTGTAATTTGTGCTGTTGAAACGCTGTGTTATGATTTGATTTCACATTTGCACACTGTTTCACTTTACAGACAAGCATGCAGTCAATGGGAATCCCATTGTTGAGCCTTTTCCAGAAGGCATGGAGACCATCATGTTTGGTGAGACCGCACAATCACACATTCTTGTAATCAGAATGAACCCAATATTGAATCCTCTGTTACCAGTTATGTGTGGTTATTGACACATTTTGATAAAATGTGTGGATGGTATGGTAGCACAGAAGCACTTATAGTGTGTGTGTGTGTGTGTGTGTGTGTGTTTGCATGCTGTCTTTATGTCCAGGTTTAGGCTGTTTCTGGGGAGCTGAGAGACTTTTCTGGCGGCTTCCAGGAGTCTTCTCCACACAGGTGGGCTACGCTGGCGGCTTTACACCCAACCCCACTTACCACGAGGTCTGCTCAGGTAATGCACTCGACACCTCATGCGCATTTGTACATTTTCCCATATGCATTCCGTCAGCACTTTGATTTTGTTACCTGAGCGTGCTCTCTCCCTGGGAAAAGGTGAAGTGGGTTGGCAGGACATTTCTCTGTGAAATCAGTCGGGGTTCAAGAGACCAAGAAATGAAAAGGGAAAAGAAAAAGATACAGAATCGGAAAGGGGGTTGAAAGTACAGCGCACTCATCCTCTCGCCGCCTTCCCTTCATCTGCAGTCAACTACTCAGAATGCACTGCTCCAGATGGGCTGCACCCCCCCATCCCCACCCCCCCATGACCTACTTGTAAGGATTGGGCTCTGTACTGTGCTGTACTGCGGCGTTTTTGCCAACAGAGGTTAGTCTGTATGAAGCGCCATTAACGAGCTTCTTTTCATGAGACTGTGATTTGGCGAACATGATGTTGGAGATACAAACTTGACTTCTGTGTATTCGCTATCAAAGCCCTTGCAAATGTTTGGCTACCTGTCTACGTACGGATTTGTTTCTTTCCATTTTCCTCCTTTTGTGTGATTCAAATAGATTATGTAGGGAGTTGATATATAATTCAAATGAAGATGTCTAGCTCTCTGTTATTCTGTGTGCCTCTCTTGTGTTTTAGGAGTCGTGAGCTGTTAGTTTGGGGCTCCTTCGTTTCCGAGGGCACATCATTAGAGGCAGGCATAGTGTCTAGGTGCAGGCGCAGCATGGGGGACATGGAGAGGAGGGAAAAGACACTTTGGGCTTGTCTGGCAGACTTTCTGAGCAGAGCCCTTCAAGGGATTGTACGTTTTCTATCTTTCTGCCTCTCCAAGTCTCTCATTCTGTCAGCTTCCCAGCAACAAGATGGTCAGCTATGGGAGGAGGATGGAGATGGAGACAGATGACAGAAAAAGAGAGTGCTGCAGCAAGTCAGAAAATGGGTAAAATAAACTTTTGAGGGAAAAGAAAATTTGAGAAAAAAAAGTGTGAGAGAGAATGGTTGCCTGTCCATCGGCTGAGAGAGTGCAGGCGTCGCTCCAGTGGCCATGACGGAGCAGAACACTGCGACGGCATGAGACCAAGGAGCTGTCAACACAGCCAGGGCAGGACAGACAGTTGGATGGACAGACAGATGGACAGAAAGAAGGGGCTGATGGAACTGTCAGCAGAGACAAGGAAGGATGGAAGGACAAGCAGATAGATAGGTGGCTGGTCTGACAGACAGAAATGGGAGAGGTTGAGGTGTGTCAAATTTGTCTTGTGAGGACAGACCACGCAGACAGCTGAATGAGATGTTATTACCAATCAGCATATTTTATCTCGACTAATTCACAGTACAGTCCATTTTGCAGTGTGTTTACAATACAGAATCAAGAGTTGATGCTGGAACCTTTTGTGCTTTAGCTCTACAGTATTGCATGGGGTAAAATCCAACAATCTTCATACCTAAGTGACAAAATAGGTTGCTGAGGTTGTCAGCGTCTTCCAAAACAACCCTTACGATGGTTTAGGCAACTAAAGTTACACACCGGGCCGATAATCGGCCGTTGGACAGTCTGGCGAGGTCGGTGACTCGAGTCTGTTCGGTGTGTTCCGTGCCGTCGTCCGTCCGAGGGACCGTCGGCCTTCATTTTGGCCGACCTGACGTGTTCAGTTGGAGACAGGGCAGTCGGGACTTACCCGGAAATGGCAAGCGGAATGAGCGTGATTAAGTGTCTCAAAATCTGACGAAAATCTTTTAAACTGACCTTTGCTGATCAGAAATGAAGACAGATTTAGCAACTGCATGGCCTATTTCTCGCTTAAAATGTTTTCAGAAACACATTTCGGTGAACTATTTTAGTACAATATGAGATCGTATTCCGAACAAGCCACCATGACAGTCTGTCTTTGAATTTCCGGAGAAAACAAACCCACATGATGCGTTGGTCCAATCAGCTGCCGGTTTCCATTTTTTGGGCAACAATACAGATTAGCGCCGCCTGCTGTTATGGAGACGTATTACGTCTCGTCGCTTTGGTGTGTTCTGAGGCACTTTTTTGACCAACTCGGGGAGACTGATCAGTCCAACTGGCTTTTCTGCCGACGGTTGGCTGTCTGGTTGGTGTGTAACCGGCATAAAACTATTGGTTAAGGTTAGGGAAATATTGTGGTCATAGTTAAATTAAACCAATGTTGCCTGTTTGGTACGGGACTAGGCGTGAACTTCTTTGTCAATGTCACCTGTTTTGTTGACCCAACAGATGGTATAACAACACCATGCTACTTCTGACTTTCTGACTTAGAAAAGACAGTGACTACTCTCGCAACCACAAGAGGAGGCTTGTAAGGAAAATTTCAACATAGGTATTTTTAAATGTTAGAACAAGCGGCATTTTTTTGTTGAGGACATTCTCTTCATGTAGTCAAGTTTTGCTGTATCCAACAGCAGAGCACAATTAACCAAAAAAGGGCAACAGGATGTCATGGTGATTTGGGATACCATTTTCACCTAGAAGGCTGTTCACCCTGCTGAAGTGTCCTTCAGCAAAACATTAAATCTCTAGCAGCTTTAGTGGCATCACTTCTCAGCCTTTTACCCCATTCAGATGGGACAAGTGTGGAAAATCATGGTGCATATTCATGTTGTTTTTGTACTGCTTCTGTTTTCTACCATTATTGTTGGCTTTCCTGCACCATGACTGCTAGCCTACAACCTAACCCAACTCACTGCTGGCTGTAACCACAGAAAAATGCATATGGTGAGAGTTAGTGTATTGTGAAGGCTGTCCCAGCCAACCTCAGTAGAAAATTGGTTGACCGCTCACCTGGGCCTTTGACTATAAACTGGCACATGCCCTTCATCTTGCCTTTTGCTTCCTGCAGCTGATGTCCACCCTGCAGCTTCCTTTTGTTCACATTCAACACCTCCAGAGCACACGTCCATGCGTTGCCTTCATGGCTAAAGTCTCTGACTTCGACTCTGTGTTGCTCATTTGTGTTGACCTTAGTTTTAATACATTCCATTTGTTTTCAAATACGTGTGGAGTCCCCTCTTTGAGCTCGTTTGTGACATTATGTACATAGTAAAGAAGGCACACACATGCTGATGACATGTCCTTATTATATGTTGGCATTTTATAATTAAAACAAGGTGAACGGCTTTGTCAGAGACTAATGACAGACTGCTATTATCCAGTGAAAGGTGTGCCCGTTCTTAAATTTAGGTAACAACTGTTTAAACAGGTGAAGTCTTCCATGTTCATTTGGCATGAAATTATGCTTTGGGCATGCCAAGTGTCCTTCAGAGACAGTAAAGCCGGCCACAGACTGGATGCGTGGCGTGTCCGAAATGGGGAAACAGACATGTGTACAGACAAGGCTAGCAGCAGCAGCGCTGCGTCAGACACGTGCAAAGACATAGTTCAATCCACGCAGCCGCCACGCAGCTGACACGCAACAGAAACGCCATGCTCATGCCACGCATCCAGTCTGTCGCCGGCCTAAGTGGGTATCAGGCCAGATGCATGAATTTGGCAGCCATTGTCTCCTATTGTCTGCAGTGCACCTGATGTGTGTGTGTTTTTGCATGTGTCCTTGTACTGAGAGACATTAATGGCTATTATTGATACAATACTAAGCTAACACTTCTGTATTTACATTCAGCAAAGGTGTGTGTGTGTGTGTGTGTGTGTGTGTGTGTGTGCACCTGCATCTGAGACCTAAAGCCTCCACCAGTTTGAGAATGCCTGCAGGCAGCTTGTTGAAGCTTTGGGGTCCTGGCAGCTGCAGACAAGGGCCAGTGTCTGTGTGCTTTTGGCAACTTTCACCATAAGCCTTAAACTTTACTGTGCCTTCTCTCTCTCTCTCTCTCTCGCGCTCTCTCTCTCTCTCTCTCTATCTGCACCTCTCTTTATCACTCTCTTTCTCTACCGTTGTGCCATAAGTGTGGATTTAACCTGACAAGACACGCGGACATCATGATTTGGGTGTTAGTCAGTTGTTGTGTCCAACATTTTGCACAAGTTGTATGACGTAAATGTCATACAACTTGATTTTTAATAGGGCTGCACGATATGAGGAAAAAAACTCATTGTGATTATTTTGACTGATATTGCGATTGCAATATGTTTCACAATGTTGGAGGGAATGATTATTTTTGTATCATTCTTATTTTCATTGAAAAATATTAAAATAAAATAAAAATGATTGAAGTGTGATGCGAGGATCTGTACAAAACAAAGGTTTTTTTCTTTACTCTGTAGGATTCAATTTGTAGGCTGGGACGTCTCTGCAGCATCACAGTACTTAATTCAGAATGGTTTGACACATATTTTGCCTTTAACAAATATTGCGCCCCCCGTGCGATTTGGATATTGCACTAGTCCACATTGCGATTTCGATAAAATTGTGATTAATTGTACAGCCCTAATTTTGAATAATGCAAGTTTGTGATTCTTCTTTAGGTCTGACCGGTCACACTGAGGTGGTGAGGGTGGTCTTCTCCCCGAAAGACGTCAGCCTTGAGGAACTGTTCAAGCGCTTTTGGGAAAGCCACGATCCTACACAAGGTAGCAACATGCACACGTACACACAAACCCAAAAGTCGCCCACAAATAAGACCCGTCCCGAGGGTCACAGGGTGTATTAGAGCAGAAGGATGATGCCCAGACGTTGAATGGGGGAGGTCTCTTGGGTGCAAGTCAATGCCAGACAGTGTTAATGTGTCTGAGATCCAGCCATCCATGGCTGTGTTGGAACATGTGCATGTGCATGGAAACTGGTGAAGCTTTGCTGTGATGGTGTAACATTTACCCAAAATGATTCAACAGAATTATTAGCAAATACTTTTTGGCTGAGGTTGGGTTCCATATTCCTTCTCTACACACTGTACAGCGTGCCAAATATGTTTATCTTCATAGGATCCTGGTCTCCTCACCTCTTAAATGACATTCGTCTTTCTTCAATCCCCTCTCCCCACCAGCAGCGACAAGAACCCCATCCCCCATAACCCATCTCTCCATCTCTTCGAGTCTCTTGTTTTCTCTGCTCACTGAAGGAGGTGATGTAAGAACATTAGTGTGTGTGTGTGTGTGTGTACTGTGTGTGCGTAGGTACTGTGTGTGTGTGTGTGTGTGTGTACTCTGCTCACTCATTGAATGTAGGGAGGAGCATGACATGTTGGAGAAGAGATAGATCAAAGATTCATAGGCCCAACCTTCAGCCTTAGGCTTGAACACTCACACACTCAGTGACGTTGCCCACATCAGTTCTGTCATCTCTTTTGCATCTGTCATGGTTGTTTTCTCATACACCGTGTGACCTAAATATACGTTTGTGCACAAAAAGCTGACAGATCAGCTGTATGTTTTCACATGTTCTTCACATTCTTGACAAGATAAGAGGCAGGGGCACAAGTAACTATTAAGGTTCATCCAAGAACCACATCATCTCGATCTGAGGAGATTCTCCTGTTCACTGTAGCCAAGGGCAGAGACACGTCTTACTACTGACCCAGGCAGAGTCGAGCCGACACGCCACGGGGCAAAGGCAGTGAGGCCAGAAGAGTAGTGATGCATTTCCCCTGACTCACTGCCTTGTCTCATCTCATGTTTAATTAATAGCATGCAGCTTATTGACTATGAACTCTGCTAGTTTCTTTTTTTTGTTACAGTTGAGACCAGGCGACATATTCCGAAATAACACAAACTCAAATACACTTTCTTTTATAGGAGTGTTACTTCTTGTGCGTGACTTAAATGTGAATCCCTCCCGCTTCTCTCTTCTCCGATTCTGGGTTCACGTGTAGCAGAAATTCCTCTGATTTGACAAATGTGGCGTGGAGTGGTGGCAAGGGGGCCGCTGGCTGTGCCTTCACGCATGCTTAAGCTCCAATTTATTCTGTCCACCTTAGAGCCGGGCTTAAAAGAGAATGGAGAAATTAAAGAAGTTTGCTCTTTTCACTTTCAACTGCACATATTCACTAGAGATCATCCTATATTGAAACGAGCCCAGGAACATTATGAATTCTGTTTTCTCCTGACACGATCAACACAGAGCCCAGCCTGGTTTATATACACACTCTATGTCTGAGTGCATGTGGAATTATCATGTTCACATGCATATTCAGTTGCACGCAATACTTCCTTTTTGTGTGTGTGTGTGTGTGTGTGTGTGTGTGTGTGTGTGTTTTGAGATCTGTGCCTTTCTGCTTTGCCTCAGTTCAAAAGGGTTTAGTCCCGACAACGTGATGTCGGGCTGCGCCAGCTCCACCAATCGTAGCCTGGATAGCAACATTAGCAGCCAATCAGAAACTCCCAGCAGCCTTTGCTGTATGCCCTCTTTCCATATTCAGCAACACTAGTCT
>NC_050190.1:10356543-10374043 GCF_008315115.2 Sander lucioperca | reverse complement strand
ACTTTTCTTTTTTTGCATGCAAGGGAAAGGGAAGAGATTTTAGAGTTGCAAGAAATCTCAGCAGGTTTAATCACAACAAGCCCAAAAGTGTATGCATGGACATTTATGTATGCAGGTTTGTGCATGAATGTCTGTTGGAGAGAGCAGCTACTCCCTCTGAGACTTAAGGTACCCCACCACCCTCCCATTTTGTCTGATTTTGGCTTTTGTGTTGAAGGGGCTACTTTTAAATTTTCTTATTTAGTGGGGGTATATTAATTAATATTTTTGGCTTTGTGGGCATAGGTCACTGACCCTGAGAGGCGATGTGTGTGTGTGTGTGTGTGTGTGAGACCCGTAGCCCCTCCCCTTCTGTCCACCCCCCATTACCCTCTGCTTTCAGAGGCAAGGCTCTCATGCATAATGCAGAGAGAACAGGGAGGCTCTCATTAATAATTACTGCTGCCTTTGATGGATGGAGAAAATAACGAAGGGGGCTGTTAAAAATGAAGAGAGCAAGAGGGAGATGGCAGGAGGGGGGAATCTGAGTTTTTTGGCTGGTATTTATTGCCGTTGTAGTTCTTTGAGGACTGAATGCTTTTGGGAATGGATTTGGACTTAGTATAGTCAAATCCTAGGCTGATGTTTTGGATAGTGTTAATATTTTGATTAGGGAGTAACTCCTCGTCTGATGCGTTCGAAGCAGCTACTACTACTCAAGGGTGTTTGTCTCTTGACTTTTCTTTGACATTCCATACATCATTAACTATTTCTTTGTGATAAAAAAGCCTTTGTCGTCTTTACTTTCTTATATGAGATATTAAATGTCTACCTTTCCTGCTAGGTAGACATTCTATTCATTGTTCTGCTGTAAAATAGCTGGAATCAAATTACAGCTGTCCAACTAGTAGTTTCATGATATATGTTTATATCATATAGGCTTTCCTCTCATGATTTAATGCATGTTTTATCCACACATGATTTTGTGTGTGTGTGTGTGTGTGTGTGTGTGTGTGTGTGTGTGTGTGTGTGTGTGTGAGAGAGAGAGCTGGTCAGAAGCTTGGGGTCAGCAGGGAAGGTCATAGGGAGCAGCAAAGCTACAAGACCCCTGCCAGCCAGCCAATCAGAGTAAAGGCTCTGGTGGACAGCCAATGGCAGAGTGGCACGGTGGCCTTTGATTCAGGGACCACCATTAGCCTCGTCACTGAACAACAGTGCTGGGGGCAAGATGGCCGACATCCAGCACTGCAGAGATGGAGAGAAAGAGGTTGAGGGTAGAGATGGATGCAGAGACAGACAAATGAGAGAGTGGGTTGAATGGTACAATAAATACAAAATATATGGAAAGAAGTTACATTTGAAAATGCATGTTTATGAAATATGTAGAATATGAAATTACAGATGGTTTTAGCCACGCTAGCAGCATGGCACATTTTGGAAGGCAATGGGGGACTGTAGTATGGTGGAATTTCCATCTTACAAACTAATGCTATGTAAGTTGAGACAGTGGTACCCCAGGTCTCATTCAGGTCAGTGTCCAACATAACCTCATAACCTGTGTCAGGCATAGCAGTAGTTCAACTCTGTCTCCATAGAAGATGGGAGACGTAACAGATGTATGATAACACACTGCTGCTCATCCTGCCAAGGTCAGGAAGTAAAGTAAACACAACACATTCTGTCCGTGCTGATAAATTCAGGTTAAGCATATGTGTTTACAGCACCCACAATGTCTTTGTTTACATTGAAGGTTCAGCTCAACTTAACACCTCCAGCATGAGTTTAAATACACCTTCAGGAAGACAGGAACTTCAGAAGTTGGGATGGCACCTACACTGTACTGTGTAATCCTAATTTGTCCTTGATTGAGAATTCATTAAATGCTTGTGTAAGTCATCAAAGTCTCCCGAACCTTCTTCATGTATGTGAAATGAGTTGTGCTGCTCCTCAGTTTTCCACCACTTTGGTCCAGACATTCATGATGAATTGTAATAATTTTGACAGTGCTGACTCCTCATCTTAGTGGGATCACCAAATCAAAATGTTGTGCAATACTTTAACTACTAACTAAGATGGTGACCATGGTAATCATTATAGCTGCTAAACATCAGCATTTTAGCATTGTGACTGTGTCATTGCAACTGGTAAAATGATTTGTTGTTAGGTCAAGGGGATTTAAGTAAAACTAAGCCTTATGACTACCAGCACTGGCAGCCCACTCACTCTGACATCTCTCCATTTTGTGTGTGTGTGTGTGTGTGTGTGTGTGTGTGTGTGTGTGTGTGTGTGATGCAGGCCTGTGTGTAGTGATTTCTAACAGAGTGTAAATTGTAATTTCCCCACTGGAACCAATATAAAGTATAAATTTAAATTAAATGTTCTTCAACTGGTTGCTGACCTCTGACAGGCTCATAGTAGGTAAGACCTAGAGTTTAGATTCTCTGCCCGAGCCCGAACCGGACCCGCCAATGTTTTCCGCCGCTATCCTCGGGCCGGACCGGGCCGGGACCTTGATCAAGCATTCGTGTTTTTTTAATCATTACTTTATTAGCCTTATTCGGTGGGGAGAAAGATATGCCTCTCCAGCTTCTCCCTTGGCTTTGGGTGTATGTCCTGCACTGACTGCACTGACTAGGTAAACTGTGCTACATCGTGTCTCCCCCATCTGCAGCACTGTTCACGGCCAGTGCGTCAGCATGCAGACCGTGCCGAAAGACAGTATTAATTAGGTGATCGAGACAAGAAAGTCTCCTATATGCTTCCAGGGCTTTGATTATGTTGCTGCCTTGATCTGTTACCCACACTATTCGGCTGAGGGAGCTAGGGTCGAGCATTTTTTTTTATGTTTCTTCATTCGGATCCATTTGCGATCCATTCCATTCTGAATAAACAAACAGCGCAGTTTACATGCTTCGTCCTTGTTGCATTACCTGTATTTATTAACATAATTCTAAACAGATTTCTGTAATTCAAACAACTCGGAATTGTAGTTGAGAACGTCAGTTATAACGGCCCACGCATTAAAAAATTGTCGGGTTGAAATCGGGATCGGGCTCATAATTACAGTTAATGTGTCGGGCCGGGCTCGGATGCAACGTGCACGGGCTCGGGTAGGGTCGGGCTCGATTTTTTTTTTGGCTTGAGCTAAGCTCTAGTAAGACCCTCCTCCTTGAAGCTTGGCAACCAATCAAAAATGACAAGGGATTCGTTGTCCGGGCGCCGTTCTGCAAACACAGTGATGACACAGAGCTGGTTGAAAATCTGCAGTTGTTTCATTTTAAACGTATCTGCAAAGAGGTACACATACTCCTTTTTGCTTTTCTCCCTAAGGCGAACAGTGTGATTCGCTTTAAGGTGATGCAGAGGTCTGTTATCTTTACTTAGGGCTGCCATAAAAAGATTTTAAATGTAAAATGCGTTCTATTTTTGATAGAGAAGATATTAAAGGCAATACGTTCTGTACTAAACAGAATGATACATTTTGTTTAACATGGTAATCTCCACAGTAAATGGTTTTATCTATTTGAACAACTCAAGCATTTAATATTGTTGGGGACATTTTCAGTGAAGCAAATTATTTGAGGCATTCAGAGTGCATCGGAGACTGGGAAACGTCTGCTTGTCTGCTCTGATTTGATTGATGACCAGATGAATACTTATAGCCATTATATTATATCTAAACAGACTATGTCACAGATAGATTGTGACACTCTATGATGTAAGGTAACATAATCTAAAGAGAACAAGATATGCAGATTACTGTGTTGGGGAGACGCCAGCATCTTGTGGCTCCAGCTTGTCAGCATATTCAGTGAAAATCTGTTTTTCTCCCACAATATAAATAGAAAACAACATAGAGAAATATTAACATGTGACCTACAGTATGTTTGACAAAATGTACATGAACACAACATGTTAAAGCTTATATGGGCAAAAGACCTTATCTCTTGAGGAAATCCTACGGGGGAAGAGCACTACAAATGTGGCAAAGGAACACTGGCATTACAGTGGCCACATCTGATTGGTTAATAATATTGTTTTCTTCATGTTATCGTGTCATCTGAGCTTCCTATAGATAGACTTGACATATTTCCCTCTCCTGTTAGAGCACAATAGACATTTCTTCACACAAACTGACTTCTTTCATTACACATTACAATTTAGGGAAGAACTGTTTTACTAATTTAAAGTACTAATCAATATTTTATATTTACAATGGATTAAATAATAATGTATAGTATGAAAGGGGTTCCAATCCACAGATAATTATCACTTACCTCTGTAGTTGCCCCTCATTTTAGCATGTTTCGGCTCATTGCTTTGGTTTTACAGCTCAATGTTTTGGTTCACTCTTACCGCTCTCAGCAACCCCTTTCCAACCTCAGCAGACAGCTGTTTTCAACAGAAATAAAGAAAACCAACTAGCTGGCATTTAGCCAGATATTTCCCTCAGGAGCTGGTGGAGGCCAAAACAGAGCTAAAAGGGGAGTCAATGACTCAAGTTTTCTGAAAGGACACAAGCACGACTCCGAATGAATGCTATTGCCACTCTGTATCTGATGTGTAAATAGGCAACCGTTTGCTAACATTATGTCATTGTTGCGTTTACAGCTTGTTTCACTGCCCATCAGTAGCCAAAATAATTAGGTTATATTGCTATAAATGGCGTTTTTCTTTTACATGGTACCTGCTCGACTCGCCTCGACTCTCCTCGCCTTTTTTGGTTTTCCATTACGAAAAAAAGTCCCTGGTACCTGCTAACAGGTACTTTTTTTTAGTATCACCTCCGTCAAGGTTCCAAGCGAGCTGAGGCGATACCAAAAGGTGACGTGAAAACCTGCAGACTACTGATTGGTCGGAGAGAATTGTCACTAATCACTGCGTCATCATTGCTAGCGACAGACGGGTGTCCTGAACCATAGACTGTATATAGTCTATGTCCTGAACAAACCCGCCATTTTTAAATAGTTTAACCAGTGGTGTTTTTTTTTTCTGCCTCCAGCTTCTTTTGAAACATTTTTTTTTGCCGAGAGTCAAAAACAACACATCTTCGACGTTCTGTGTGTGTGTTGCGTTAGGTCACGGGAGTTTCCTGCGGCGTCGCTATGACGACCAGCCACGCTCACCTCAGGCATGAGGCGGTACTAAATCTGCAATGGAAAATGGAGGACGGGACACCGAGTAGAGTAGAGTCGAGCAGGTACAATGTAATGGAAAAACGCCAAAAGTGGCTATATGTAACTTTCAGGTTGTGTTGATTCTAGCGACTGCTTCGGACAGAAACGTTAGTGTTTTTACCACACCTGCTGTCGTAAAGGTCTTTAATGAATTACTGAGTTAGCGTTACCGGGAGGTCATATGGTTGCGGTGAATGTTTTGGTCAGACAGAAAATCATTAATTTACAATAAGAGAATACGTTACAGATGCATTGTTGCATATCAAGTGTTGCATACGGTAACTTAGCCTGCTCTGGATGTATCATGAGCTAAACCGGGTATCACTGCCAAAGCATTAGGAGTAGCAATGAACGTAATAATGACTTTATATAATAAATGTATATAGCGCATTTCATGAAACCCTAGGACGCTTTACACAAGTACAGGGGGACACGAGAAAGAAAAATAGTAGGCCAACACAAACACAGACTAAAAATAAATAAAAACCGGGCGCTAAATAGAAGAGGGATGTCATTTAATGTTGGCTACTGATGTAGAACCACATCGCGCATTGTAAAGTTATTTCATGAATGAAATAGATATATTACATAGGCTACCTGAGGGCCAATTCGATGTCAGTTTTAAATAATTTACAATCCCGTAATTGTCTCCATCTTTTGAAAGCCCGACCAAGTTTGACACGGGTTTTCACCCGTCGTCTGTCACTTTCCCTTTTAGCTTTTAGTTGTTCTGCGTTTAGTTTCCTTTTTTTCTGTGATGGCCCTGCCCCAGTATCAGCCATAACTACAACAGATCACTTCTAAAATAACATTAAAATACAATTAGGCCTATATAAGGAAATCTCCTGCTACCTTTTTACCTGGCTGGATACTCACTAACTAAGAGGCTTTTCCGGTGTTACGCCGAAATCTGTGACCCATTAGAATGTGTCACTGTAGAGCCTGGTCTACCTGCCGTAAATTCTTTTGTGACTGCGAGAAAAATCGACCCGGGCAAAGGCATTAATAAAAATAGCATTCTTTGCACTATTCGTCTCATTTGCTGTTACAGGTCATTTATGATCATCACATGAAAACAGTACATACAGTACAGAAACAATACAGTTTCAGAAACATTTAAAAGTTACGTATAGTTACTTTAAGGAATTTCATACGAAAACAAGAAGAAATGGATAACAAGAAATGAAAACGGTAATACTGTTGTATGACAAATACACTTCAACATATTTCGACAGAAGCAGAATCGGCTCCTCCATTGATGTTGCCTTTGATATATATACCATTGATCTTTGGCAATCACTGAACAGTAGTTCAAGTTTGACCAACCTAAGTGACAGTGGCAGGAACGATAAGGAAATGTGTTGCTTAAATGAACTAAGCCACAGTTGCTGTCTGCAGGCTGAAAGGCAAAGCTGTAAAAGACTTAAAGAACACACACATGCCACTCGCCCCAGCTCATAACAGGAGGCCAAAGATTGAAGAAAGACAAGGATTTAGAAGGATAGATGAAGACAAGAATGATGCTCTTCACTAAAGAGAAGAAACAAAGGCTGAGTGAGAGAGAGGGTAAGAGAAAAAGACAGACAGAAGCCTGCTGTGGAGTGGGCCATGGATGCCAGAGCTGCTCAGGATTGATTGCCTCTGAAAAGCATAGAAATGATGGCAGCTGTTTGGCCTCCTAGTCAAGGTACACTAAGCCTGGCCCTACTCCAAACACTGATGTAAAGCTGATGAAAATGTTGACAGTGCCACATAGATGACAGAAAAAGAAAATACACCCACCTGCATGAGCCCATACACCTACACACCGCAGGCCACGCTGATGATAGCCTAAATCTGCTCTGATCTTTGAATTCATTTGGCTTCATGAATTCAAGATGCAGGATGATGACATAATAGTGAAAACCTTTTACATGCAAATTACATTGTGTCTGTGGCGATTGTGGTAATTATGCTTATTTGTGGGGTGTCTTGTGTGTTTACGCAGGTATGAGGCAGCAGAATGACAGTGGTACTCAGTATCGTTCAGCCATTTACACATCCAACCCCACTCAACAGGAGCTTGCATTGAGAAGCAAAGTGGCCTTCCAGCAGGTATAATACCCACACACACACATCAGGTTTCATTATGATACTTACCCAAGCATGGCGTTGCATATAACCAAACCATGTGTGAAGTAAAGTTAAGCGTCTGTTGAAAAAGTGTGAATAATGGGTAACATTTTCTGTAATTTGCTGTTCAGTGTTGATGCATAACATACAAATCATTGCCCCAACCTCACACACATCATGCAGGTCTACAGTTCTGAGGTAACTTAAATAATAAACAATATGTAACTTTTTAATGTTTCTGAAACCGTTTATTTTTTCATCTGATGATCATAAATGACCTGTAACAGCAAACGAGACTAAGGGCCCTATCTTGCACCCGGCGCAGCGCAAAGCCCAACGCCAGTGTCTTTGCTAGTTTAAGACCGACGCAGTTGTCAATTTCCCGTCCAGCGCCCACGTCATTTAAATAGCAAATGCACCAGGGCCCATCTTTGTGCCCATGGGCGTGCTGGTCTTACAGGGAGGTGTGTTCAGGTGAATTCTTGGCGTATTGCTATCTTACAGATACAGCGGGAAGTGATCGTGCCATTGACCAACAAAAACTTGGTCTAAAGTCAATAACGCAGCATTTTATTGTTATTTTAACAGCAAATTAGTAAAATGCGCCTAGGCTTATGCACAGTGCTTATGCTTGTTACACACACACAGGGAAGCGCAGCAGCACACTAACATGCAAAAGATTACAAATAAAAATATTACGGTGCAAATCCGCCATTATAATAGCAATGCGCCAAGGTACAAACGCGCCTGGCTTTTAAAGGGAATGGGAGATGACACTCTGGTGTATTGCATGTTACGCCAAAAACACACTTATGAATTAATGAAGACACTAAGTACAACCCTTTTGAAACATGCGCCCGGCGCACAGACCCTTTTTTCCGCCGTCAAACTAGCAAAAGTGGATTTGGACACACCCTAAACGCACCTGCGCCACGCGCTTCACGCCGTGCGCTTAGATTGTTAAAATAGGGCCCTAACAGTGAAAAGAATGATATTTTTACGCTTTTTCCCGCAAAGTCACAAAATGATTTACGGCAGGCAGAACGGCTCTACAGTAACACATTCATGCAGCCAGGTAAAAGGTAGCAGGAGATTTCTTCATTTAGGCCTATTGTATTTTATTTTAGAAGTTAGCTGTTGTAGTTGGCTGATCCTGGGGCAGGGCCATCACAGAAAAAAAAGGAAGTTAAACGAAGAACAACTAAAAGCTAAAAGAGAAAGTGACAGACGACGGTCGGGCTTTCAACAGATGGAGACAATTACGGGATTGTAAATGATTCAAAACCGACCCCGAATTGGCCATCAGGTAGCCTATGTAGTATGTCTTTCATTCATAAAATAACTTTACAATGCACAATGTGGTTGTAGTCAGTAGCCAACATTAAATTACGTCCCCCTTTAGCGCCCGGTTTTTATTTATTTTCAGTCTGTGTTTGTGTTGGCCTACTATTTTCTTTTCCCTTGTCCCCCTGTACTTATGTAAAGCGCCCTTGGGTTTCATGAAATGCGCTATATTTGGTTCGTGACAAAGTGACGGTGAAATCCGGTTTAGCTCTCGATTCATCCAAAGTAGGCTAAGTTACCGTATGCAACACTTGAAATGCAACGATGCATCTGTAACTTATTGTAGCCTAAATGAAAGATTTTCTGTCTGAGCAAAACATTCATCGTGACTATATGACCTCCTGGTAACGCTAACTCAGTAGTGGGCAATACAGCACCATAAACAAAAGACCTTTATGACAGCAGGTGTGGTAAAAACACTACAATTTTTGACCAAAGCGGTCGCTAGAATCACCACAAACTGAAAGTTACATATAGCCATTTTAAATAGTAGATGTTTTTGATTTGTATATCATGTCTATAACAAAATGAGAATGAGCAAAACACTGTTGGCGTGGCGTTGTCCAAGTTATTTGAATAATAATTAAAATACAGTCTCTGGAGTGGTGACCTCTTTGAGTTTGATGCTGTTTAGTCAAGCGAAGCCACCTCTGTTAAGTTGATCTCCATCTACATCCAATCGGTGACACTCTTTCTTGAACTGAAAGAGAGGAAGAGGGTCAATAGGTCATTGAAACTAATTTCTAAAGCTCGTCCTTTCAGTGGCACACGCGTCCCCCTTTTGTTCTTTACTCCATCTGTCCGTCCGTCCATTAGTCTGTCAATCCGTTGATCCCTGCATCACTTTGGTTTGTTCATCTCTCCTCTCTCTAAATGGTATTCATGGAGAAGCTGGCAGGGGGGCAGAGGGGAGCAAATTATGATCGTCATGGTTACTTAGGGGTCCCGGGGTCAGCAGTCACGGGCCACAGGGCTGTTCATGTTGCCATGGCGACAACCTCCCAACCTTGATCTTGGGCTGGGGTCAGAGGTGAAAGAGGAGTTGCAGCTGAGACCAGGAAGCAGGAGGGGGGGGGGGGATCAGATCAGAGGGCCATGACTGACTGACAGGCTATCAACTGACGGTGACCACACACACACACGCACGCACGCACGCACACACACACACACACACACACACACACACACACACACACACACACACACACACACACACACCACCCAGGTTTATAAGCCATGCACCATCGCTGTCTTTACAAACATAAAACTGGAAATTAAAGAACACACAGACTTTATTTATGCATTGCTCAAAGCTAGATGGGAAATGTAGGGCCAAAATATATAAATTGAAAATAGAAATAAGAAAAATACATTTTGAATTATAAAGTTCATTCTTGACCTTGAAAACCGCATTTGGCAAAATAGTTTCACTTCTAATCATATGTTAGTTGATAATTATTCATTAGTATTGTAACGATAAGTGTTATTGTTTGTTTTTTTATTTTAAAGATTTTTTTTGGGGGGCTTTTATGGCCTTTAATTGATAGGAGAGCTTGAAGACAGGAAAAGAGAGAGAGAGGGGGGACGACATGCAGCAAGGGGCTGTGGGTCGGATTCGAACCCGGGCCGCTGCCAAGGACTCAGTCTACATGGGGCGCACACTCTACTGGGTGTGTTAAGTGTTATTGTTAATCATTAAATGTTGATATAATGATCATTTACTGCACTTGAAACTCAATTTGTAGCCAACATGACGAAGTTCATAAAATCCCCTGAAAAAAATCTCTAACAACTGAGTAAACTCCATCTACTTATGGAGATCATGTTATCTGTTAGCAGCAACTAAATGGACCCTGAGGAGAGATTGTTCTGTCAAAAGGAAAAATAGAAACAATAATATTAAGAAAATCAATTAACATTTGCTTGGTGTCATGTTTTCATGACCTCATCAATGATATTTAAGTGAAATAGAGCTCACAATGCCTTTAAATTCCTGGTACACTTGTATCTATTGATTCATACAGTATACAAATATATGCTGTGTGTTAACCCCCCCCACCCCAAAAAATATTGAAAATATCTTCTTTTTAGAAATTCACAAAAAACTGTCCTAGAATATCTATAGTACCACTGACATCCCAATTGATGGCATTTCTTTTATTTAGAAGCCTAGTAATGCCCAGCTAAGACATGTAATAACTACACCATAAGCCCTTGAATAAACGGTGTGAAAACCAACCAAAAACAGCAAAAGGTTCAATGGGTTCATGTTACAGCACAAAAAAGGCTATTATATCAAGCATTATCTTCTTGAAAACCTCCATGCCAGAGAAAGGCTGAGAACCATAACCCAGTTTACAGCAGACACTCAAAAAACACTCATTGACGAACATCCAGAGGAGAAACAGCACTCAGACTCTTCCCTCCTTCTTTCTTGTTCTCCCCTTCTCTCTCCCCACCAACACTGCTGACACCACCGATCTGTCAACCACTTCAGTGGCACCCCAGTTTCATCTGAGGGCCACTGGGACACATATCTTCTCAAAGCAGCTGACACGCTCTCAACCAAAATGGCAGCTTCCTGCCCTGAAATGGTTGCCTTGCCGCATTGATGCTGAGTCTCAAGAACAGCCTGGCTTGAAAATGGCATCTGTACAGAGGAAGGGCTTTCTGTGTGTGTCCGTACGTGCGCATGAGGTTGTGTGTGACTGTGTTTTATCCTTAAAGGCCAATACTCTCGTATCGGGGGAAGTGAGTGCTTGTTCGGTAGAGTGACAAGAGAGTGCGTGGAGGCGATCCAAGACGATCGGAGATAAGACAGGCATCACAAAATCCAGATTCCACCCCACTGCCAGCCCATGACTCATACACACTCACATGTACGTACAGACACACACAGACATACATTTGGCACATACACGCACAGCCCAATGAATAATTAACCCATATGAAGAGTCTCTTCTGTAGGGCTTTCAGTTTCTTAACTTCAGCATTATTGGGGGGGGGGGGGGGGGGTGAGGCAGAAAAGCTTGTTTAAGCGCGAGAGCAGCGAAGGGAAGGAGAAGGAGGGGAAAGGGAGGGGGGAAGAAGAGAAGGGGGTTCTCTATAATGAAATTTGCAGAACATCAAAGGCTTCTGTAGCCAAGCCGCTGTGGCAGCAGAGCAGACAGGAGGAGTGCATCTCTTTCTCTCTCTCTTTTCCCCTTCTCTCTTTCTCTATATCCCTCCCTCTCTGCTAAAATGTGTCTCCCCAGAGCTGGGTAAGGGGGGTTGGGGGTGAGTGGAGGGTGAGAGAGAAGGGATGGGAAGAGTTGATTAGGAGGAGAGTGCGGGGCGGTGGTGGGGGTGGGTTAGAGATGGGTTAGGGTTTGGAGTGAAAAATGGAAGAACGGGGGTTCTGTGTGTGTGTGTGTGTGTGTGTGAGAAAGAGATGAGTGTGTGCATGTATGAACAATAGGTTTTATCAAGCCAGCTTGAATATTGCGTGTGCGCGCACATGCATGTGTGTAGGGCCTTGGAGGGGTGAGTGTGCCCTCCGATAAGGCATCCTAACTTAATGAGCTTGAAAGGGGGAAGCTGGGGTTCAGATGATGGCTGAAAAAAAAGGGGGATCGTTTGGGGCTAGAAGTCTAGAGGAGAAGCCCGGGGGTTGTTAAAACAGGGCGCAGCATCAGCAGGTTTCATAATCGGGCTTCAGGTCACACAAGCTCACGTCTCTCATTTTGGAATGTCTTCAAAAGTAGATTTACCCTTCCAGCTTTTCCCCAACTCCCGCATTTTATAGTCGGTCTGTGCTTTACATGGAAATGTTTTTGCTTTGTGCTAAAGTGATCAATCGCAAAGATGTAACCTGTTAATAGAAAATGATAAGAGGTATATTGTTCACAAATAACTTTTTAATTGCCAGAAGGTAAATGCCCGTCCCTCAGTGAGATTGATATTAAAATATTAAGTACAGTGCAGCTGCAATGTTAAAAGGCGATCGCTTTTCACAAGAATGCAGGGATGATCTTCTGCGCTTTTCAGTCTTCAGATGTTTAGCTACTTGTTGTTTGCCCTGGGAAAATAGAACAACAACAAAACAACGTAAGAGCGCGTACCGCCTCGCTCCGAGACTGAAGTGAGTGCATCCTCTCACCCTCTCAAAATGTAGGAGTGTTGGCTTCCTCGCTCACAAAATGTAGGCGCGCTCGCTGAAGATTAGAGCCCAGCTAAAATGGATGCCTGACCCGCACAGAGAAAGATAGATGAACAGAGCAGGGCAGTGGGGAAAAAAACTCTTCATCCTCTGTGCATACAGACTCACAGATTAAATGCACATGCTTTAACACACACACAGTGATGTACATTCATGTTTTACATATATGGCATTTTACAGAACCTGGCAGGAACAAGAAGCATATTGTTCTACTCTTTCATTATATCCTCTCTCTTTCAGACTGCTTTTTCACCACCTCACTACAGTCTGTTTTCGTTCTGTCAGCCTCTGGATAATCTCCCATGCTCTCCTCCTTTACTTCCCTCAATCTCTCCCTGCGTGTCTCTGCACCATCACTGTGTCTTTTTCTCTCCCCGTCTGTCTGTTCTTCCTTCTTCGTCCTCTCTCCATCACTCCCGCTCCGTCTCTCTCCCTGAGGTCATCGAGGGCAAGCGGGGTGCCGCGGACTAGTCGTATCATGTCAGCCTACTTCATGTGTTTTCAGGCAGAACCACAGTCTGTTACCAGCATTGTACCAGAGTAGCTTTGCTTTCAGAAGTACTCAAAGTGTATTTACATTTTTAACATGTTGAAGGGCTTTGTGTGCTCCGAAGTTCAGGTGTGCAGCTGCAGCGAACGATACCTTGGTTCTAGGTCTGTGCAAATGAGATCAAGAGTTTGCAGTAACGTACAAACCATTTGTTGTCGTTTGTCTTGACATTCTGAAAATGAAGTCACTAAGTACATTTAAGTGCTTTAAGTACAACTTTCTGTTTTCTGAAGTACTTGCTCTTTACTGAAGTATTTTTATTTTATTTCTACTTTATGCTCCACTACATTTCACAGGGAATCTTTTATTTTACTACATTTTTTGGCAGCTGTAGTCACTAGTTAAATATCAATATTTTACATGAAAAACGTGATCAGCTAATGAAATATGCAGTATTATAGTAGTAGAACAGTATATAAAATAGTTAAAATTAGCTTAATCTAGACCAGCTAAAACATTAAATACTGCTTACACATTTATGCATCAACAATGATAATCCCAAATACCTCAATAACATAACACCTTTACAGGCATCATTTGATTTTCTAATGAGTACTATTGTACTTCTACTTAAGTAAAATAAGAATGTAGGACTCAATACTTTGAGGCTTTGCAATTTTGCTTGCAATAAAAGATCTCAATAGCTCTTCCACCACTGCTAAATTATTATATATACATTGTAAGCCTTGTAAAACATGTTTTGGCATTATTATTTTTTTGGCATTACATTATTTACATATTTGTGATTAAGACTGAAATGAGGACACCAAGAAAAATGAATAAATTGATGGAGAGTAGCCAGAGAAATGGTAAATGGCGGTAACCACACACACCAGTAACAGGAGTGGACTAAGGGATGATTACATAAATCGCCGAATTGAGGTCATATCCCTGCTCAAATGGCTTCACTATGAGTCATCGCGTGTCACAAACTCTATGTCAATGCGCGTCTCGTCCCCACCACTCTGCAGCCGTAGGCCTTCCGAGCAGAGAGAGAGACAAGACAGTAGGGTAGGACAAGAGGAGAGAGTACATTTTCCTCATCCTCTTCTTGCTCCTCCACCTCCACCCTCTCTCGGGGTGTCACGTCCTATTTGTGTCCCGAGGTCGTCTCTCTGGTGATGGTGATGGCAAGAGGGGCTCTCTCGCTTGGCTGGAGAGCAGGGAGGACTTGGTAGTACGAAGCGGTGGTCTGTGCTCACATGGGAGAGAGAGAGAGGGAGTCAGCAATGGAGGGAGATGGAAAGAGAGTCAGGAAAGAGGAGAGAGAGAGAGAGAGATGCACCCGTTCAGCCGTGCCTTTGACAGGGGAGTCTTTCCGACAGGCGTGAAGAAAGGAAGGGCTGACTGGGCTGAGTGAGCACACACACACACACACACACACACACACACACACACACGCACGCAAATGTTTTTGTCTCAGGAGGACATTGCATTGACTTACATTCATTCCCTGGTGATTTAACCATAAGCAGTACATGCCTAATCCCAACCCTAACCGTAACTAAAAAACAAGTAAAGGTTTACCTTGTCATCAAATAGGAGGCGAGACCCCATAATGTCGCTGTGTGATGGGATTTGTTATACAAATGTACACACACACACACACACACACACACACACACACACACACACACACCCTGAACTATACCTAACGTGTCCTGGATTCATGACCCTCTGTTTCAATCCTCACACACACTCGCACATAAATACAATCGCATACACAAACACTGATGAACACAATTCTCTCCCTCTATGTAGCATCATTGGACGTCATTATCACCAGCATCAAAAGGCTCAACTTGAGGGCATCTCGTTTGCACTTCCTCTCTAGAATTTTCTCTCCTCCATCTTTGCCGTTTTTTACACTCCACATCCTTCCCTCAATTCCTCTGCTGCAGTGTGTGAGAGAGAGAGAGAGAGAGAGAGAGCGAAGCCACATGAGGTTATACACAGTGGCGTGACGCCATGCATTCTGATTTATAGATCTAAAATGGCCGCCGTGTTGTGACTGCTGTAGAGGGCTGGATGGAGAGCGAGGGAGTCGTGCGTGGATGTCAGGGCGGGGGTGTACGTTTGCTCAGAATAGCAGACCTTTTCTTGGACATTGTGTTCTCCTCACATGAAGAGTCCTCTGCCCTGAAGGGTTTGCTACTACAGTGGTTTGGTGATGATGACTGATTAATTAGGCCATGATGTACAAAGCTTCCACGCTCATGTCGGCTGGTTTACTACAATGCTGTTGGATATAGGCAGGAAAAATGGGTTCTCCTGTGTCAAACTGCACACAGTGTGCATTTGAAAGGTAAATATGTACATGCTTGTGAGGTTGGGGTTGTGGCTGTAGTTTGGTTTGTGGACGTTGGGTCCATCCTGCAGGGAGATTAGAGCCCTCACATTGTAGCGGCAGCCACTGAGGACTTAGAGGTCAGCCGCTGCCTCAGCTTCTCTGTGGGGCGCAGAGCTTTGATTTACTGACTCTACTGCATCACCTCCGTGACACACACACACACACACACACACACACACACACACACACACACACACACACAGCTAGTGCCACACTGCCTCCATGTGGACACAATTATACACTACCCTGCTGCCCTTCACTGACATTATTCCCTCTTATAATTAGTGGTGATACTTTTTTATACACACTGTCATGCACATTACAGATGACCTAAAAGTACCAACTTCTTCTGTCCAAAATAATAATTTCCGTACTTTTATTCAGCTTCAGTTACACCATCAGCAAAAGATGTGTAGCCACACATGGAGCATATACGGCTTGGTTTGGTTTTAACTCAGGAGTTAGAAACAGCAAATGTATCTTATTTTAAGTATAAGTGCGTTAGTAGTGTTAGTGTTAGTCGACTAATTGTAAATTAATCGCCAACTATTCTGATTTTGGATTACATGATAAACTCATATGAAGCAATAATGTTGAATATTCTCTGGTTTCAGTTTCTTAAATGTGAGGAACTTATGATGGGCATTTCTCACTATATTATAAGACTAATTGACAATCAACTTGACAATAATCAACTCAATCCATTAAAAATTACCAGTAGATATAGATAATGAAAAGAATTGTTAGTTGCAGCCAGAGACTGGTTGACCAACAGTTGACATTTAAAGAATGGAAAGGTTCGCAATTAATAGTTACAGGTAGGCGAAAAATTACGTTAAAACCTGAATACATAAATAGAAGATCATAACAAATGCAGATGCTTCCATAGCTTTCAAAAGGGGTCACTGAATGGTTTGATGAGTATGAAAACGGTGTGAATAATATACTATGGTCTTTGCAGTCATCAGATCTCAACCCAGGTAAACACCAGTGGGAGTTTCTGGAGGCTCATGTTGATCCAATCTCTTACAAAGACACTTTATGTTGGTTGTTCCTCTAAATTGTCGCCATATATGTATTTTATATTCAGATCTTTATTAATTGATTTATGTGGCCACTTGGGGAAAGCAGAACAACCTGTAAACACAACAGTGACATGTTCTCATTCTATGAAGTTGCAAATCAGCTAACCCTGCAGACACTGAACATTTTGATTAATTAGGAGTTGTTCCTGGCCAACTGGAGAATGCAAGTCCTATATTTACGATCCTTTTTTTAGGGAATATCTGGCTTTTTAGCTGCTAAATGTTCTACTTTTTTTCACCAACGTTGTCCATTTGCCATCTGGTGCTGGGCAGGTAGCATATAGGGGGTTTATCAGAGCTTTCTCACCGAAAATTAGTTGCCGGCTGTTGCTGGAAACAAGGTTAATGAGAGCAGTGAGAGTGAACCAAAACGGTGACATTGCTTTCCATAAAACCAAAACATTGATGTAGAACCTGCTCAGAAGGATTGCAAGGTTGGGTGGTAATTCTGTGGGTTCATCACTACGAGCAACACTGTTTATGTTACACACCATTTGAGCCATTGAATATATAAAAAAATATTGATTAGGGGTGGTACGGTTCACTAAATCCACGGTTCAGTTCGTATCACGGTTTTAGGGTCACGGTTTTCGGTTCTGTACGGTTCTTGTTATTTTTTCTTTTAATCTTTAACACTCCAGAAATATACTTCAGCATATGATATATAGCTAAAATTAGCATATTGAATGCATGTTGTACAATACA